>NC_135695.1:8639545-8742045 GCF_964276395.1 Gasterosteus aculeatus | reverse complement strand
CTGCCCGTTGAACTCAAATGTATTTTCACCAGGAGCCGTGTCGATCACCGAGGTTCAAAGCATGACCATCATCTGACGGCCACACAGCCGAGCCCCCACTGTTTCCTCCGCAGCCCACTTTATCCCACCGTAATGGGGCTGTGCAAAAAGAGGCACAATGACAAACACCAGCGTAGCTGTTCACGGCAGATTCCTGTGTGAGATAAGATTAGAAACAGGGAGGGTTGTGGAATCTCGTACCATCCAGTGTACCAACATGTCTGTCAGCTGAGGGTATTTTAGTTTGTGAAGAATGACTAACTGCTGTATGCGGATAGCGTGCAGTACAGTCACCATCACAGGGGAACTCGTCAAGGAGCTGTCCACTGTCTACTGAGACGTTATATATGTATATACAGATATACATACATATAGTTATTGTATCTGTCTTTCTGACAAGAGGGTTTTGTGCAGTCAGTGCTGCTTATTGGAGGTAGTTTGTGCCTCGCTGGCACATAAAGCACATTCATCATTCCTAAATGGTAAAGCAGTCACAGCCTGTTGGACCTGAAGCAGAAGGTCGGACCTCTAATCTCTTCTAACCTTTTCTGGGGAAATTGGCTTTGAACCGCATGCTGCACGGTCTGAAACATCTGTGTGAATGGAGTCTTTATTCCAGTCAGTGTTATGGAGCGGGAGGATGACAAGTCATACGTCTGGTACAGAGTAATATTTATATACAGTATATATATATATATATATATATTTCTGGAACTTTTCGGGTATCGTTGAAAACATCTTTGTCACTGACATATTGTGATAAGATTTAGTCTTAAAAATAATTTAGTGCTGGGACTGTGTCTTTTATTAACCAAAATAATTTAATAAAAAATATAAATAACTAAGAACAGTATGTTTTGTGCACAATACACAATAAGTAACTGTTTTCTCAAATAAATAGAAACAGATTTGGGAATATGGTTCAACATGATTAAGCCAACGTAATTGCAACAGCATGCAACCGCCCTCATCAGGTAAACCAGATTAGTAATGTGTCTGCAGCGTCCCTCCAGAATGGCAGATTCAGTGTGCGTTTGCCTACATGACCACAGGCAGAGGGACTGAACTGAAACTACTGGTATCATGTTATGTAGTCAGTAGCTTCATTTCCCCCCCAGGCAACGTGTTCGTGTGTACTTTGTAGGCATCGTGAAGTGAAGTATGTCAGCCATGCGAGTGCCATGTGGTGGTGATGGGGGGCCACATGTTGTACTAGATCGTGTGACATAATATTTCATCTGAGTGAGAACATCCGTGTGTGTTTGTGTCTTTCAGATCATATGTCTTTACAGAAATGCATAACGGAGAATTACACCTCACCTTTCTGTCTTGTATTATCATAGTTACATAACTGTCTTCCCCGGGTTATTGTACTGTATGTTCATTCCCTTCTTCTTTACCATATATATTGCTCAGTGGAAGGAACTAGATCAACTCAAGTGCTGGTTGATGGGAGTCTAGTCGAATAGTTCTGACTTTGCATTTATACACGTTCTTTTTCCCAGACTTGAGGATGATGGCAGAGGGGCGTTTTGCAAGTCTTCCCAGGTCCCTCCATGCACACCACACCCTGGCAGGAGGCCCTGCACACCCTGGAGTCCCCTCCAATCCCCTCCAAAGCACCTGCTCCTCCAGAGGGCTCCAGGCCTCCCTTTCCTCCTCCATGGACCTCCTCAGCTCCAGACCTGGGTGAGTTGGCTGCCAGCACAATCAAAACTTAATTTACATCAATGCTTTTTTCTTATTCTTCTGTCTGCCCCGTGTCATTTTCCTTGTTCCAGAGTCCCCCCAGGGCCGGGCAGCAGCCTATCACAGCTGTCCACTTCTACCTACCAGCCAGTCTCCATTCACGGAACTCTGCCTCGACGCAAGAGAGGCGGGGCCAACCTCAACCATGACAACGCTACGTGGGACCCCAGAGCCAATCACATGCAACAGATACCTTGGGGCAAAGCATCACTGGTCCCTGGACACGCCCATCAACCCATGACCTCTCCGCTGGTCCAAAATATCATTGACGACTGTCATGGTTATAGGTAAACACATAACACACGAATGCTGTTGTGTCTGACGAGGAACATCATTTTAATATTCACAGTTTTTATTTGGTTTTCATGGTTGGTAGATTTCTAAATTGCTTTACCGTTAATTATCGAATCAAGAGGGACACAATTCCACGAACAGTCCTCCAAAATACCCTTTTCAAATTCAAATACTCAGCCTGAATAGACCTGATAGGCAGCTCGGAAAAGCAGGGCTTATTCAAAAGCCGACGTATTGATGAATTCTCACGCAAAAGTACCACTTTGAATCTTGTTTGAACCAAAGGTTTGTAAATAAGTGAAATTTGACAAATCATGTAGAAATCCGGGTCGACTAAAACCCAAACAGCGTATCTGTCTGTAAAGGTTTCATAGCTTACATCTTCAGACCGACTCAGAGAGTTTGGAGTCGCATGGAGAAAGTCGAGTCCGTAAAGAGCCTGAGGCGCTGTAGCAGTTAGCTCAACTTCAGAGGGAACACGCACACCTCATTCTTCATCACGTCCTCCCCATCTTTCCATCTTTAGTGTAGAGTTACGACAGACAGTATCTGATGTAGCCAGCTGTGTGTGTGTGTGTGTGTGTGTGCGTCCGTGTGTGTGCGCATAGCCCCCAGTGGTTGGGTTACCTTTGTAGGTCAGGGTGTGGCTGGAGCGATGGCAGATCACCGTGAGCCTTTTGTCTTCCCCTCTCCATCCCTCGGCCTCTTTCATACAGTGCTGACATACAGCAGGGCCATTTATCCAGGTTGAATTCAACCCGTGCAGGTGGCAAAATAATGAAGGAGCACCATTCTCTCCCTGTGGTTAATTCTTACTGCAGTTAATTATATGAGTGATGTGTCCTTCGACTGCTTACTTTAGATCAAAATGAAGGTAAAAGTCATTCATGTTTCTGACCCTTATGTTCCTAAATGACATCCAAAGGCATCGGCGGAAGAGAGACAGCTATCTGCTGCTGATCTTTGGCTTGTGGGTTTTCTTTATAACTCGGTGAATATTGGCCTCCAGCAGTCTGAAGATCAAAGCACAGCGCTTGCATATGGATTAACATAGCATGCACGTTCAATCCCACTGTGGTCATTACAATAACCATAATAATAACCTACTTGATCCTGAGAGAAAAGTTTGGCATCAAAACGTTTTTAAAGGTTGTTGTTATTTCACAAGGTCTTTAGTCACTCACATGGAAATATGTACTACCGGGATGTTAACAAATCCTGGGAAATGTTTCTAAGTCGGGATGATCAAACGTGTGTTATTTTCTTAAAGGAGTGACTATATACACATTTTCTTCCCATCGTGGTGTAATAATGTCAATAATGCATTCTGTGATGTGATCAAAGTAACTAAAAGGATTAAACAATCCCAAAGCTCCCTCTAAACTACACATATTTCTATAAAAAGATAAGGCAGCGTGCCAGTCGCTCTTGACTTTCCATTGCTCCTGCTGTCAGCTGACCTATGACCCCTGACCTTATGTTGCACTTGCCTCCCATTGGTCTGCCCGTCTCCCTGTTGACCTCCATGGGCAGCTCAGCAGACCACCAGGAAAGGAGAAGGAGGTGGGGGGCAGGGAATGCTGGGTGGGGGAAGAGAGGAGGGAAGATATCGTGACAGTAACTTTTCATTTCCTCAACATTATATGATACAGAAATGTCCGTTTATCTGTACAAAGGATTGTAAAAGTAAAATATGTTCTATATCTGATGATTTATTGCCTCAGTGACAGACAGAAAAACAGCAGGTTGTTTTGGTGCCGCAAATAAAAGAAGGATGTGAAATGAAGAGGCGTGAGGTCAACAGGGACTCACCTCCAGATGTATAAAAAGACCAAATGCAGGTATGCGTGTAGGTTTGGGGGATCTATTGCAACCAACTGAAACTTCTCCCATGGGCCGAGAGTGCAGGAGCACAATGATCTTATTTTCAGAGGATTGTAGACTAAAGGCAACACATTTTCCTACTATATTCCATTTCTGTCCCAATGTCAAACTACATGCTTTATAATATGTCATGTATGATAATCTACAGCATACAGGTTTTGCACTGTACAAACAGGGAAAAGGACTGAAGCGTATGTATCAAACATTGACGCCATCACAGGCCACTTCTTCATCACGAAGCTTTACATTTGCTAAAGCGTTTCATCAGCCGTCAAACAATTAGTTTCAATCTTTTGCATCTCATTAGTTTTTAAGTTTTTTGAATATTTATTTTATTACTCCAGACATACATTTTTCACATATTTAAAAAAGCTTGAGCAGAATTTATGACTCGAAAGTGGTGAGAGAAACCTTAGAAAACTACAAAACTCTGACATGTCTCCTTTTAGTGGTGTACATTCACTTCTCGTTTGAATTGTATTGGTTGAATAACATTTTGTGAAACCTTGTGGCGTGAGAGTACAGCGGGGATCAGTGGCAGTCAGGAGATCTTTATTATGGAACCACGCTGACCTCTGTAGGCCGCCTGCACACGCTGCATGTTGCTCCCCCCCCTCTCTCTCAGTCTCTTCCAGACACTAAAATATGGTGCAGCCATTCGCTGAGGCCCGCTGTGGTCGTGCTGAGTATTGTGTGGTGAAGCACAAAGAACAACAGTGGCCAGAAAAAGACTGCGGCCAGTGCTGCCTCCTTCTGCCCTCCCTGCAGATGTTTTTTTTCTTTTTTTCTCTCTCCTCTCACTCATTCTGTCCGCAGAGCTCTGTCTCCGTCTGTGTTGCAGGTTAGTTTTGTGGTCGTAGAAGCAGAAATATGTCAGCGTCTGATGCTGTTTCAGCATTATGGTCTGAAAAAGGCACATTTGGTTGCGGTCAGCTTGTGAATATCAGTCTCACTGTACTTTGTTTGGGTTATTTCACTACTGCAGTCGGGCTTAACAAACGTTGTCAGGGAGAATACAGATGTTACAACAAAGAGTCAAAGCTTCTTTGACGGCGTGGGTTTAAACAATTAACCTCCATCAGCTGCAAGGTGGCTGCCGTTTGTGAGCCTGACCTTTGACCTCCTGGAGGAGAGGAGGGAATTTCCCTCAGTCGCAGCACATTCGGCCGCTGCAGCGTTGGTATGGGTGTTGTCTGGTATGTGGGGATTCTCATCTCGCCCACTTCAGACGGGGTCACAAGGAGCGGGCGGTTGGGCTGGTGAAGGTTTTGGGGGGAAATCAAAAGTTCAGAAAACCGCTGCATCCAACAAAGCAGCAGATACAGTTGTGCCTGATGTCAAACGCGAGCAGCTTTCGCTCATCACCATCACTAGTGGAAGCTATCTTCTCTCATCCAAATGCCTTTTACAAGTTGTAAGAAGCCCAGTTGATCTGAATAAATCACTGAGGGATATCGGTATTTCAAATCTCAAATATTTTACAGTCTAACCCATCAAAAAGCTGCAGACAGATGTGTTTCAGCTCGAATAACGAACGGATCACACTGAATTTGTGAGTGTTGGAGAAGACTTGCGCATGGTCATTTATCCGAATTTTTTAGAACGTAAACTACTGAGAGCGTGACCTGTGTGGACTCGCTGTGGGGCGGCAGGAGGGTCACGATATTTGGACCTGCAACGGGATCAGGTGACATATTCTGAGTGAAATGTGCTGCAGTCGGCGAAGTTGATGAGCGGCCTGAGCACTTCTCCGTCGTATGAATAACGACGATAAGTTGCTTTGAAAGGAGTCTTCTGTTTAGTTATATAACTTAATCCCACTCGTTATTTGGGGCCACATTAAATTGAGAGGGCTGAGAGCTAAACATATTTGGTTTGGTAAGTAATGAACTGTGCTTATATTCCCGTGAGGGGATTTAAACTACCAACCTTGTTAACGTAGTCAGGGATTTGAGCTAATTACCTCTTTCACTGAGCCCCTGGCTGTAAGCCGCCTGTGGAGAGGGACTCACAGCTACATTTATATGCTCAAGTACCAAATATTTAAAGGCAATAAACACACACACGTTCTTTAAAGAAAACAATGTGAGGATCTTATGCTGCTCAAAACAAAAAATGCAAAAATACAGTCCAATAATAGGCTATAATGTTTTTTCAAAGACATCACAAAAGTGTATATTTTTAAAGAATGAATTTCCTTTGTGCTGTTTTTATGTGTGTGCTCTCGGCTCTTTGTGAAATTGTCAGTGGACTCTGAAGGGCAGGCGTGTGGCTGCGATGTGTGTTATTGTGGGGGAGGAGAGAGAGAGAGAGAGAGAGAGAAGGGGAGAGAGAGAGGGAGGTCAAGGCAAGCAGGCAGTGAGGGAACATGTTTACCACTAACTGAGAACCAAGAGTGAAAGACGACTCCGAATGGGACGCCGAAGGAGAGGGACTGGGATTTAGAGCAGCTCTGTGTGAGGTTGGGTTCTACTTGGGGGCCACTGCAGTCCGCCGTGCAGCTCTACAGTGCAGCTGCACTTGTTATGACCGTCGACATCCGCTTGGACCTTTACAACCGAAGCGGCGCACTTCCAACCACCTGTATCGTCTGCGAAAACAAAGCTGGGCAGAGTTATGGATGTCTAAAGAAGCTGCATCAGCACCAGCGAGGGACCCGGCGAGACGTAACAACACCAGCTCAGTGCTTCATTTGTAAAAAAAAAAAAAAGAAAAAAAAGAAAAAGAAAAGAAGAAAGGAACCAAAGGTCGACAGTGAGCGGTTTAGGTCCAGCAGCGAGATGTGTTCACTAAACAGGACCGTGTCTTTGTGTGTGTTCCCCAGGGAGCCTGCTGCCGGCCTGGACGCCACGGTGGACTATGTGAAGGTAGGAACAATAAATGTGCGTGTTTGTTGTCTGCAAAAGAGACGCTGTTGCTACTATTACAGTTACAAACAAGGCCTAGATAGTGACGTTTTGCTCGTGGAACCGTGTCGACAGTTTTTCTCATGACAAAACACGTTACGTTCACTGTGAGTCGTCACACAGGTGTTTTTACAGTATTTACGGGACTGATTCAACTGCAAAAAAGATAAACGATGCACACCAGCAACCGTTTGTTGTGCAACAAGTTTCAATTTGATTCAGTAAATGATTATTAGTGCAAGTCTCCTCGTCGGGTAAAAGGAATATTGTTGGTACCAATAGCTGTGGTGAAAGTAAGTCTACTAATTAAATTAAGTTTGAGACATTTAGTAAAAATATGAGAATACTGAACTGGACTGAAATTCAGCGGTTTCTGCAGGCTTCAATGTAAACATCCGTCACAGGAGACGTTGATCCAATGAGCTCTGGGCTACGAGGAGATTCACCTGTTAAATCATCTGTCTGCCACTGCGCTCATAATGACACACACACACACACACACACTCAGACACACACCACCTGAGCCCCTTCTATTAGAGGTGATCACATTATATTTATATTTGTTTCACTCTCTGTATGTATTTTCCTTTCTTATTATACTCACACCATATCTGGCTCACTTATGAGCGGAAAATGTGATCTAAGGGAGAAGATTAATGATTAAACACAATGTAGATACATTGGGATTCTTACATAAAACTCAAATACTTGTTGAATACAAAAATGGGTTCCACATAACTGAGAGTATCAACTGCTGTCAATTATTGTTTATTTGCAGCAAGTATGTATTGTTTATGTAATCTTTATTATTCCAATATTACTTATTATTTTTGTCTTTTTTAAACATTGATTTAATAATTTCACTAAGATTTAACTGGAGATACATGATCTTTTTTGACCTGAAACTAAACCATACGTGAAGGGTATTCACAGCTCATCACCAGCAGCGCCAAGGAGTCCTCTGTGTTTACGTACTTAGATGATGCTTCCCCATTTCTCCTCTCTTTGACTCTTCATCTCGTGTCTTCTCCACCATCCCCCACGTCCAGCGCTCCCTCTCTGCCATCCATCGCTCCTTTCCATTTATTAGCTCATACGTTTGGATGCTGACACCTCAGTCTGAAAAGCAAACTCAGTCCTTCCCACGACAACATGTAGGAGCTAACCACACACACACACACACACACACACACACAGACCCAAACCTGCACTCCCACACACTCAGCTCTGCACACAAACATGCACAAACAGTACTTGTGTGTATTTCTTTGGTCAACTTAGGGTTGTCAACAGAGTGAGTGTGCGTGTGTGTTAACAGCAAATGGAGCTACAGATGTTATATAATATGTGTGGAAGTGTTGCTGTCAGCCACTGTGAATTAAAACACACACAGATGTCCATGCCTGCATGCACACAAACACACACACACACGCGCGCGCACACACTACAGACACAATACAATTCGTGTCATATCCTGTGGAAAGGTCAAAAGTGCGGGAACCGTGCAGTGAGCCTTGGACTGTTTGGTGTGATCGGGCCATCGATTATGTTCAGTACAGACGTGTAGGATGGATGTGTGCAGGGAAGGAAGTGCCTGTGGAGAACAACCGTACAAAGATATCCCTTTATTGTTAGACTGTGAGACTGTTTCTCTCCTCGTGGACAGTCTCATATCAAGAGCAGAATAAATTGAGGTCATTGTCTGATTAGCTGGTTTTCCTCCACTAAGAAGATGTAGAAACAACATTTAACAATCTCAATTCAGTGCTTTTCGTTGGGAGACAAAACAGCGGGTTGAATGTGAAGGCTGTTCTTTGAATACGTACATTTATGTAGTCGTTTATAACATAAAATGCAGAAGGTTTGCATACAAACTGATTCCAGAACACGTGTACTGGTCAGTGGGAATCATGTCGCCATTCTGTGAGAGGAATTAGGAACCAGGATTGGTACAAAGTTCCCACAGGATAAATCAGAGAAAAGTTACAAAGAGGAGGTTGTTGCATGCCGCAGCAGTAAATTGAGCTAACGTCTTAAGAGTAAGTCTGAATGGTGCGGAAACGTCAGCTTCTTACAAAGAGCGATGAGATGCAAAAGAAATCTGAATGTTTCAACATTTCTCTTTATTTACCATCAGAATTCCGTTATTTCTCTCTTTTGTCTTTTTCCACTGGTTTGTGCAGCAGTTTAAAAAATTGTGGCTCATCAAATCCGATCTAAGGACACAATACTACTTGTGAAAAGACAGAAAGAAAGAAGTCTATGATGCGGTTGAGCCTCTGTAGTTCGAATGAACACACCTCTTCTTTCACTCAGACCTTTCTCAAACACTGTCCCTCTCTTTTTCTTCTATTCCCACTCCGTCTGTGACTCGGGAACATAAAGTTGCTCTACCCTCACGAGAGAGCTTTAACAAACAATAACGCTCTGTGTCTGCGTGTGGTCGAGCAACTCTCAAAGCGACGGCATTTAACGGCTTACGGGAATCAAACGCACACATGATGCAGTTCTGTGTTTAAAACAACACAAGTATTTATCTGCCTCCGTTATCTGTAAATGAATTCATCAACACTAAAAGTGCCTTGAGTCCTTGGGGAGCGATCGACGGTGAAGATGAACTCCAGAGCCGTCTTGTGGTCGGATTAAAGTACTACAGAGTCGTCCAGCCAGTTAGAGGTCTGAGCAGCAGTGTGACATTCATCAGGATCATCATAGCGATCAGTCAGCGAGCCAACGCGCCGCTCCCGCTGCCGAGCATTCAGCCCTGCTGACCGGTCAGCCATCCACAAGCTGCACAGCCAATCGATCATCGTTTGTCAGCCTATAAGCAGAGCAGGCAGCTGGCCAGCAAGCCAGGAAATTTGGGGGGGAATATAAGAGGACTGTTCATGCATCAGATATTATGGACAGGTGCAAAATAAAAAGATAGTTTCTTCAATTTGGAATCAGAGCTTTATCCCACTGAAATTAGTGTGAGTACGAGAATAGACAAGCGTTTAGTGAGAAAAACATGAACGTCTACTTTTACAGTCATATAAGTATTCATATTTTTATTAGACGACCATTGGATGATTTCATGAATCAGACCATGTATTACACAGTTTAAATTATTTCAACTATCAAAGCCTAAACAACTGTGCATTATCTCAATATGCTTTGGGGAGTCTTGAGTGAAAGCTATATTATATATATATATATATAATCAAACAAGTTTGGCTTAAAGCGGAAGAACATTAAGGCTTATTTTTAGCATTTGAGTGGCCTGCGGGTAAAAACCATGCAAAGAAGTAATTAACCTTATGAAAATTAAAAAAGTTTTTAACTTATTTAGACAAAATGTTCATTTCACTTTTCCTAAATGAAGTTCCTCGTGATGCAATACAGCAGAATCTGTGAAGAAACAAACATTTTTCAGATGCATTGCATCAATCTTCTCCATAACATCACCTCCAGTATTACATGAGGCTAAAAACAACCTATGGATTTACTTTCTCTTTTCACCCACCAATGGCACACATTTGTATCGACGCGATGGCGGCCCGCACAGTGGGGACGTCACGTTGTACAAGATCACGGTCCATTACTGATCGATGACCCATCTCAAACGTATACGCGCTCTGGGGGCCGCAGTGTCACGGACATTAATTATCTGGTATTCAAAATGCTGTTACAGTGGGACACTGATGCAGACACTGTGATATAAAACCATTGATTGATTATAAAATGTGTCAGGAAATGAGAGATTAATGTGGATGTGTTGTGCAAGCGCACATATTTGCTTGACTTTGATGGCACAGGAAGACATTTATAATAAATTTACAAAATAAAACGCCATGTTTTGCTCTTCTGTGCTTGATAGATAAATAGACAAGTTATTGTACTCAAGTAGAAAATACCTAAAACACATTCTCTATTTTGCGTGACATTTTTAAAAAGGAGGTGCGGTGGCAAGACGATTTATTATTCTACTGTGGAATTAAAGAACATTTTGAGGCGTAAAATAGATTAAATGTCAATTCATAGACAAGCGAAAAGCAACAACACCCTTTGTGCCCAACAAACAGATGGCCACTCTGCAGTGTGTGCATACACACATCCATCCTTAGTTTAATTAACCAGAAAAGAGACAAAATCAATTCAACAAGAATGATTGGCAGAAGACAAAACTATGCCTGCACACTGGTGCACCTGGAACTCGAAAAGCATACGCAGGTCTAAATGTACTTTGTAAAATACCTATCGAAAACAAAAGAAAAGAAGTTTACATTCTCATGTCATGTAACTGGAGTCTGTAAAGCGGTTCGGCTCTCTGAAAGAAACGACAGACAGATATTAACAGAAAACATGGAACCCCAGCACGCCGATTCCCGTCCCTCGTTGTTTTTCCAGAGCATTCCTGCAGCGACGGGCATGTGTATTTTAAGGTGGACATTTAGCCTAGCTGGTGATTTGGGGCTGCTGTGGTTGGCAGAACTTTGTATCAGTGTGTGTGTGTGTGTTGTGTGTGTGTGTTGCCCCAGAGAATGTTCTACACGTATTTCCCCCGTGGATCCTCAGAGAATTCCCTCTGTAATTAGTGGCTCCGTTTCCTGCGACAGAATCGACAGAATATTCATTTAACTGGTTGCTTGGTCTATTTGTGCGTGTGTGTCCTTGTTGATGGAACTGGGTGTTTTTGCATGTACATGCTAGTTTAGGGCATATTCTATGGACTGTGTGTCGGTACTGTCTCGTCTGTGCATGTGTGTGAAATGGTGGGACAGATGTGGCACTTGACTAGTGTGGGGTGCCAGCTATTTATCAGCGTTCCTCTATAGGGCACACACACACACACACACACACACACACACACACACCAACAAAGAGGAGTTTATTTTTAGTACAGGGACTCAGCGTAATGACCTAATTCCCATTAAATGCTTTCATGTGGTTGTTGTGGTTGTTGTAGTTCTTTTCTGCAGTAAAATACGGGAAATGATGTATTTTCTGTTTTGTTTATTATAATTAGAAGAAGAGCGAAGTTGTTTGGGAGAGCAGCGAAGGAGTCGGTCCACAGTGTGTGAAATAGCAGGTGGCAATTAAGTGGGTTCCTTCTGCCCTTTTACCTCCTGCACCCACGATTCATATTTGTGAATGTATGTTTTGCAGAGTGTGTTGTGAAAACTGCTGAGCATTATGAGCTTTATTTTAGTGACAGTATTTTTCTTGTTAATGTAAAGTAGCCCCCTGATATCGGACCACAGAATCAACAACATGAACAACATTCAGTCAGATTTATGAATGAAGAAATTCCTCATTAGTTTCAGCCCGAGATGCAACTTATCCAAAGGAATCTAGACGATATATCTTAAAAGATCTCTATGGTTAATGAGCTCATCTCATGAGCAAAATGAGCCTTTTTCATATCCTTCCACCCATCATTCATATAATTTCAAGAGCGACAGACAGATTCTGAGCCACTCCCGGTCCATCCACAGACCATTGGCCCACACCAGACCACATGTGGGGGCGGGGCCAATAGGGTAGGACATGGGGGGGGCTGGGTGTAGTGTCAGAAAGGATCTCCAGAGCTGAGTGAACAGTGGAGGGTTCACTCAGCGGGGCGCTGCGGAGGAGGGGGACAGAGACGGCACTCGTCCCGATGGGGACTCGGGGCTCAGCAGCCTGTTCTCGTTTCTTCACACCACAACCGACCACACTGCAAAAGAGTTTCGCTCAGTTTAGCTGGTGTAACTCTGCGATGGAAGTTTTCACTGGAAGAGGCAAATGGTAATAGTAAATGGACTTGACAGTTGTTTGGCATGTAGTCAAAGCGGGTGGTTAGTGCTGAAGTGAGATCGCTACCGGCAGCAGGAGGTACCCAGTTGGTCCAGAGGTCAAGGGAAGTTCACAAGAATGTCGGAGGGATGCAGCCTCAAGACCCTGACGGCCGCTCTGTGCTGCTTCTACCACAAGAACTCTGTCATGACTGCAAAGGTGAGAGAAACAGTGTGTGTGTGTGTGTGTGTGTGTGTGTGTGTGTGTGGTGTGCAGGTATTGGCACTTCCTGTCAGTGTCTTCATATCTGTGGTTATACGTTTTAAATCTTATATAGTGCTCATGTGCATGTTTTTATGCTGCAGCCTTTGCTTGTGCCTTAATAATAAAAAAGTTTGTGTGTGTGAGGTTGTGTGTTTGTGAGACGTTTAAAAAGACACATGCTCACCATTGCCGGGTTAAAAAACAATCTAAAAAAGTGCACAGCAGCATTTCCATTCTAATGCCACTGAATAGTCCTCCTCTTTCCTTCACACTCTCTGTGAGTTGAACACTGGGCTTTTATTACTGAAACCAGACGCTCTCATAAATGACCGACTGTGTGACTGTCTGACTGTGTGTGTGTGTGTGTGTGTGTGTGTGTGTGTGTGTGTGTGTGTGTGTGTGTGTGTGTGTGTGTGTGTGTGTGTGTGTGTGTGTGTGTGTGTGTGTGTGTGTGTGTGTGTGTGTGCGCGTGTGAGAGATATTACAGCCGCCGTCATCCATAACCAGGGCCGGCAGACAGACAGGGCAGTGTGTGATGGCAAGGGTGAGACACAGATGGTTATGGACGCGGAGGTAGCAGGACGAGGTCCCGGTCCTCACGAGGATGATAAATGACCAGCTCGGGGTAGTTTGTCCTCTTTATGACGTCAGTGAAGTGCACGGCGGCATTAACTTGATTGGATGGAGCTGAGGTGACAGGCTTTGTCCCTCTGGAGACGAGCCAGTGGCTTCTCCCGCAGCACGTCCACATCAGGCCCCGATGAAGGGGACGGAATGCTAATGCGAGCTGCGGATGCATGTCACCAGTAAATGGTAAACAGACCGTGCTGGTGGAGCGCTTTTCTTAGTCTTCCGATTCACTCCATCACGCGCCGATGACAGGAGCTACCGCGCAACGGAGACACCTGTCCATCAGCAACACTCACACCGGCCGCACAGCGCAGCCGCAGCCTCTGGAGCGGCGTCGCGCCCGAGGACACAACAACATGCAGATTAGCGGGAGCCGGGCATCGAACCTCAAATCCTCTGGCGGATTTTTAGATTTGTAGTTTTGTTTCATTTCGATTTCTCTTCTTTTTCGTCATTCACAGTAAACCGTTTTCATTCTCACCCGGAGACATCTCAAAACATCAAATTGAGATCAAATCAAATCTAAAGGAAGCTCTGGACTAAATAGATGGATGCAATCGAATCAACAAAAAGTGGGAAAACAAAAATGTATCTTTGCTTTCATTAATTATAGTGTCAATTGGAACATTAAGAAAAATATAAAACTTTGATTTGTGATCAATGCCTGAACTCTTCCTCAAAGGAAAACTATTTAGAGAAACTAACAGATCAATGAACCTGAAAGGGTACAAATTGCACAACTGTCCTGTGCAGGAAATGTGTATTTTATAATGATATTGATCCCTAGGAATTGTCTTTACCGAGTCGATGTGTTGATGGGTGTCCTCTTTGATTGGACAGCATCCCTCCAGCGCTGCTTTTTCCTCCATCCAACACACTCATTCCTTTATCTCTCTATCTGTGTCTTCCCGTCTCTCTGTCTTTGATTCCAAAGAGCCCGGGGCTTTCTTCCATTCTCGTTTCCCTCACTCGCCTCTTTGTTTCCCTCCTCCATCTGTCTCTTTGGTGGGTTGCCATTTATTCGCTTCCTGTATCTGTGAGTCAAAACAAACGAGAGACCCCAATGACACATTTGAATACCTAAACATTACGCTGGTTGAGCATCTTGTCTTATATGTTGTTCAGCGTGGGCTTCACAGCACAGTAACTAGTTGAATACAACAGTTTTCACCTGTTTAGTAACAATAGAAAAAGTTGTGTGTGTGCCTTCAATCTTTTGTTGCAGTATAATCTTATTTTCTAGATCTCTATTCGATGGACGCGTATTCGCTGTCAGAAAATAATGTGAGTTTTTTCTATATGTTTTCTAAAGCTACAGACTCTCAGAGCAAAACTTCATCTACCAACTCATTTGCTGCTGGATTTAGGTCTGGTAATAACCGGTAACTGGTAATAACCAGATCTGATTCAACCTCGATACATAAAGATAAACTAAACACGTCATTCCATAGTGACATTGATAGCTGTACTGGGAACCTGATTAAGAGACGCAGAAACCATCAAACAAGATGATAATATTACTCTTTTTAAAGCTTGTCAACAAATAGGCCTTGTAAATATATTTTAAAAAACTCTGGCTAAAAACGTGATTTTACTGATTTTACTTTAGTTGACATTTGCTCTGGGAATCATATTGATCATCAGTGTGGTTTCTCGTCTTTGTCCAGTAATCAAAACCTGCTTCTCATATTTACAGAAAGAAAACAAATTCAAAAAATGAAAACAATCAAAAGAGAAAACTTAGTCTTAGTGCTTAACGTATTACATCAAAGACAGACTGGATGCATTATCAAGCACACTGTGCTGTCCGTCTCAAAGAGGTTTCCTGTGACGACGCCTCAGTAGTTGTCCCAGTCCAACCAGTCAGATGCCTCCCGGCATAAACACAGGAAGAAGCGTCCCTCTAGTTGTGAGTAAACAGGAAAGGTTGGGACCTTCTGATCGTAGAGCCAAGATGATGAGATCTTGGAATCAAAAGATTGCTGTGCTATGAGAATGTCCATCTAGTCAAATGCGCACTGTACTGGGAATAAAACACATCCTACATTTCATTGGTGGCAAACGGATGGAGCCATGGAGGTTTCAGCTGAGTAATCAAAAGTTCACCTTTACTTTCCTCCTGGGTTTTTTATCCATCTGCGCTGCAGTTTTCCAAAGTGCCACCAGGAGGTCGAGGGACAGAAGAGCAAGATAACGAGCAGAGGAAATACCAGATGAACAGCACAACCCACTTGATGATGAGGCTGATGGCCACAACTTGTTCTGACTGGGGGAAAAAATCATTCACACCTTTAGTGACGCAGTAACTGCTTGGTTTTCTGTAGTGGTGATTTAAATTGAGCCTGTTCTCTAAGCCTGCATTCTTTTTTTATAGCTCCAGGGATCTTTTTTTTATTCGTTATCCGCTGTAGGTCACTAGTGTCACGTAAGAATAATTATCAATACACGGCTTTCTGTCATCACAATGGAATACGAGGATTTGGGCGGAAACCGGGATTATAGCAGGGATTATAGCATGTACATGTGTGTTCGAGATGACGAGAGTTATAATGCAAAAAGGTTATTTGTCCTCACCTCTCTGAACCCGGAGGACAAGCTGCTTAGAGACTTGTCCGCCGCTTCTGATTGGTTCACGCCAGCTCAGACAGGATTGTCACAGCAGACAAAAAGACATGAGTGGAAAGACCAATTGGTGCACTGTTTAATCACTAGTATAGACCAGCTTCAGGAATTAACATAGATATAGATATATATCTACATGTGAGCATATCAGCATACAGCTGCCCCCCCACTAGAGTTATAGTTAACAAATTCATACGTACAAAGAACTGTTCTGCTCATTATTGCATTACAGTGTGTTTGTAGATAAGGGGAACATGACGCGTTACGGTGACTAAATGGCTCAACCAGGGAGCGTTTTTTAACGAGTGAATACCGAGAGAAGAAGAGGAGGAGAATTAGGAGAGTAAGTGAGTGTGTTTGAAGGACAGGCCGGTCAGTTCAGTCCGCCGTGCTGTACTGCTGTGGTTTGGTCCGTACACACAGGGTGGTACGGTATAAATGCAGCTGTTCCGTGAGGGTGAACATCATATTACAGGCTCCTATTAAAGGCCAGCCTATAAAAAAACATTCCCATCCATCATGTCCGTTTGTCCTCCTCGACCTCACGCCTTTCATGCCTCCCCTTCATTTAGTCGTCCCTTCCTCTCCAGTCACCCCTCCTTCCATACATCCTCGTCTCCTTCCTGCCATGCATCCTTGTTCTTTACAGCATGCAAGGCATTAGCCACAATTAAAAAAGCATTTTAATGTTTCAATGAATGTAATTGCAGATATTACTATAATCCATGAAAAAGAAAATCTGATTTATTGGAGCTCTAACACAAGCCAAGTAAACGGGTGCCAGCTCTTTGAGTTTTTTTAGAATGAGTTGGTCTCCGTGTGTAAATGTGTTGTGCAACGCTGGTACAACAGGAAAAGCGTGCTGCGGCGTTACTTTCCAGTGCAAACTGTATTAAACTGACGTGTAACAAAGAACCAAAAGTGAAAGAGAAAAAAAAGCATGGAAGCTCTAAGGCCACCGTGATATCACAGCAGAAAGAAATGCTGCACCCACAGACACATGAAACACCAGTCGGGCTGCACATGTTGCCTCTGTTTCAGATTACAAACTAACAGGATCAGTGCATGAGCGCTACAAGCAGAGCCCGCTGTGCTCCCGTCAATTGTTCTCTGTGTACAAGGTGGAACAGAATACGCTGACTTCCTGTCACATGTGCAGTACGTGGCCACTGACGGCGGAGCGGCCTATTGTAACGACTTTAGAGAGTTAGAGGTGGAAGGAAGCAAAGGGTCTCCGTTCGTGTTCTTGGTTCGATGATTCTCTCTCTGTTTGTTGATCAATGTCGTTCAGTCTGCTGCTTCCCTGCCCAGCACGCCGAGCCGCCTCATCACGTGTAGCTAACTCGTCTTACCGGTCAGCTTTTGAGGGAGACTTCAGGGAAGTGACGCGTGATTGCGTCACATGTGTGTGTGTGTGTACGTCAGGTGAAGGTGTGTATGGAGGCCGCTCTGAGGAGTTGGGTGTGGTCAGGATGGAAACCGAGAGAGAGGAAATCACAGAGGACACAGAGGGAGAGAGAGTGTGTGTGAGAGCATGTTGTGTGTGAAAAGGACTTGTGTGTGTTTGAAACCGAGTTGTTCCATGTGTTTTATATTAAGTGTGTATTTTGTTAATGGAGAAAGAGGGATCGATGGAGCGACCCAGCAGCTGTCATGTAAGTGTCTCTGCACCCTGTCAGGTTGTTACCGGAGCATTTTGTCCTTCGCTTTTGGAACTCGCTGGTGGGACTTCACTGACTAGTCAATCACGTAATCATCTGTTAGTCTGGATAAGATAAAACAAATCACTCCCCCTGTCATTTTTTGCGTTCAATTTCTGTGACGGCTCCTAAAAATGTTTTAGGAGTCTGCATGTGTGGTCTATATGTAGTATTACTGATAAAAGTAGCAGAAGCAGTTGTAGAAGTAGTGAAAGTGTCAATAGTAATACAAGCAGTTGCATGGGATTTACTGCTATCATAAGAAAATACAACAATTAGCTTTAGCCTCAGCTGTGACTTTAGCTTTGGGACTGAGGTCCGTTGCTGTTGTTGTTTCATTTGTAGCTGCTAGACCAGAGATTCCTCACCTGCGGGTTGTAAGATAAACCTGTAGCAGTAAATAGTAAGCGAATAGGAAACGTTCAGCATTTGCTCTCATCAAACCTGGATGAATGAAGACGAGCGTCACTTCATTGTTTCTTGTTTTCCATCGCAGTTCTCCAGAGATCAGTTCATCGTGGACTGCCCCTCAGAGAAGCTACGCAAAGAGCTGGAGGAAGAGCTGAAGATGAACTGCGAGGAGCCGAGGAGCCACGCTTGGTACCACGGAGCCATTCCCAGACAGGTAACACACACACACACATACATCAGTCACGAGTCCCTCCCTGCACAAGCCTCGGTAAAAACTTGTTGAACCAGATCACCTGTTATTAGTCCGCCACACTGCACACACAGTGCCTACAGGGAGATTGCAACTTAAATAGTGGCCTGGGTTAAAACATAAGGTCAGTGCATAGGAAGCTCTTTATATATATATGGTGTGTGTTTGTGTGTGTGTGTGTGAGAGAGAGAGAGAGAGAGAGAGAGAGAGAGAGAGATTGTATGTTCCCTCTGAAAGCTACACTGAGATGTAATCAGGTTTAATAAGCTGCTTCCTTTCGCTAGACTAAACTACCATTATATACTATACAAACACTTGCTTAATTAAAGTGTGTAACTGAGTGTAAAGGGCTTTATTGTGTGTGGGTGTGCGTGTCCATGTGTGTGCATGAGAGAGAGAGAAACAGGCAGCGCATTGAGCCCAGTGTGATAAACATTTACCTGCTTAATGAAAAATGTAATCTCTTGACGTTCTTCATCCCCAATTGATTGTAAATCAATTCAATCAAAATTACTGTAATATTTATGATCTACTTTTGTTTGACAATAACTGGACATAAAGAGTTATGTTTCCATGGAGCTTACTTCCATTACTGATCATTCATTGTTATGAACGTTCTCCATATCAGAATGCTTGTTTTATACGTCCAACACTTGACAAATATATTGAATTTACGTCAAATTTGTCTATCTAACGTGTTTTGTCAACCAACTGTTTCGGCTCTACTTGAATGCACTGATATTTACATGTTGGGTGTGGAATTCTAAAAAATGAAAACAGTACTTTGACAAAAAAGAAAAGACTAGAAAATATATTTATCACGGCATCAATATATAAATATATATTGTATGTACAATATATCCTTTAAAGTGAGTCAAAGGAACCATTTCACATATGAACGTTACATTTACGAAACATAAATGTATTGTGTTATTTTCTAAATTCTGCATGAGGTTGCGGCTTTAAATATCTTTTTGTCTCATGTAAGCTCCTAAAACCAGTCAGCACTGAGCTCATAAACAGTGCGACAGGCGTCCATTATTAGCTTTAATGAAATGTTTGGGCAGTGAACCAACGCGCCGTCCCTCCGTGTGATCTCCCGTGTTGCTGCAGGTCGCAGAATACTTGGTTCAGCGTGACGGAGACTTTCTGATCCGTGATTCGCTGTCCAGTCCAGGATGTTACGTTCTGACCTGCCAGTGGCGAAACGCCGCCCAGCACTTTAAAATCAACAAGAAGGTGAACCTAAAAACGAAACAAGCACTCGAGTTATCAGCAAAATGGCCAGAAGCAGCGGTGGTGAACCTGTCTCTGCGCTGCATCTCTCCTGCAGGTGGTGATGCTGAACGAAGCCTACTCCAGAGTCGAGTACCGGCTGGAGAGGGAAGGGTTCGACAACGTCCCCGCGCTCATACGGTACTATGTCGGCAACAGAAAGTCGGTCTCCCAGGTGCGTTCGGTCAAATATTTTACACAATAACCACAATCATTCAATGGGGTCCTCGGCGAGAGACGGAGACGACGTGTCTTGTTTCACGCGGCGTTTTCTGCGTCTTAGGTGGTGGGGGCCATCATCTTCCAGCCGATCAACAGGGGGCTGCCGCTCCGCTGCTTGGAGGAAAAGTACGGCCTGTCCAGCCACCGCCGGGACGCGCTCATGGCGCAGGAGAGGCGCAGCCGGAAGCGCCTCAGCCTCAACGTCACCAACGGACACGCGCAGAACGGCGCGCGAGGCGCGCAGAACGGCGCGCGAGGCCGGGGCGACGGCGGGAGCCCAAGCAGCCAGCTCAGGTCGGCACACCGGCGGGGAAACAGACGCACGCGGATTCCCGCCAGATGACGCGTGCAGAGTTTGCAGTTTCTAGACAAACGCATACTGAGAATGTGTAACTGATTTAACAAAGCAAAAGCAAGCATGCGGAATAATGGAAACCCTCCTTTACTCAGTCGTTCTCTCTCACACTCGTGTATTCTGACTCTATTAATGTATTTGATTAATATTTCAACGGTGACCCTCTTTTTGGGCTCAGGTTCAAGGATCGCTGTGGCAGCCAACCAGCGAGTCTCAATCAGGTGCCCGAGAGGCGACGGCCGCTCCAGGCGCACCAGTCAGAAAGCTACCTGCCTCTCGGTAAGTGAAAGAGAGACACGCGGAAGGTGTGCGCTGCCGTGAGTTATCGCAGGCAGACGTCCGTCTTCTCCCCCGCCCTTTGAAAGAGATTATGGCGATTCTTTTAGGCGGCGTAGAAGCGCGCCGTGAACAATTCATTCCATGCGTAACATCTGAAAGTTTAAAAAGCTCAACTCATTCTCATTCTTCCTCTTTTTGCTTTTCGGTTTAACATATTCTGATGATGTGCATGTCGTCTTTCCCCTTTCATTCTAATCTCTTCTTTCTTTAACAACGTCTTCTGCCGGCTGCTCGTATCGCCAGGATCCAAACCACAGCGCTCCCCTGATCCTCTCCTCCCGAGCCCGAGCCCCAAGTCTCCTGTCTTCCGGACGGGCAGTGAGCCGGTGCTGAGCCCCTCGGTCCCTCGGAGACCTGCGGAGCTTCTGGCAGGTGAGCGGATCTGAACCCACAACCTGAAGAGCATCTGAGGACCTTGTATTTATACGCTGCGCAGTAACCATATTATTCATATTATCCACAAAGAAGATTCTCTCAAATTGCTGAATGTGAAGCTCATTGTCACATCCTTCGGCCCACGCAAGTCAGTTTGTGTTCATTATCAGATTGAGCGCTTTTCATTTACACAAAGGTGTTGTACTGTGTGCTTCGCAAAAAAAAGGTGCAAAATACGCTAATAGTAATAATGATGATGACAACCCTTGTTGCATATTGATGTCGGAAAGGAAAGATCAACAGTTTTGTTGCCTCTGTTTTAAAATGTATAAAGCAACAGTACTTTTATTTTCTTAAAACTCACACAACTCTGTGGGTTTGGGCACTTTCCGTATTTGCTCCTAGCATTGTTTGCATGCAAATGCGGAAATTAAATTTAAAGCAAAGTAAACCAAAGGCAAACTGTGGTCTTATACAGTTCACTGCCCCAGAATGTGATTTGTCTTTAAGACGCAAAGGGAACTACGACATTTGCCGCTTCGATTCGGTTCTGGGAATAAACGCCACATTGGCGCGTGTGCACAGGCCAGGCCATCCGGGGCTCCGACAGCCAGCTGTGTCCCAAACCGCCCCCCAAACCCAGCAAGGTGCCGCTGGCTCGGCTGCGTCGCTCCCCCTGCCTTCAGCCTCCGGCTCCTCCCCCCGGCGCCCCCGGCCTCACACACGCGACCTCCGGGTCAAATGCACCTGCGCTCGCCTCCGCCTGCGTGCAGACTCTCGCTTCGCCACGGAGCAGTGAAGGTACTTTTTTTTTTTTTTATGGAAATCATGTTTAAAACAGTATCAAGAAATATGAATGAGTTTTGACGAAGAGATACACAAAACGTGTACACAAATTTTATTGGTAGTTAAGTTGCACATTGTTGGTGGTGATCAGGAAGCGTCCTCTTGACTTAAACTGTAGCGTAGAGGACAGTAACTGTAACTCACTAATTACAGCAGTATTGCTGTAATATAAATTGTAACGTATCTCTGCAGCTCGTATTTTTAAGAATAAAGCTGCTTTCGGACCAATTTCATTGCTTTGGATGGTCATATTCTACTGTGATAACTGTATTATGTTAATGTAGGTATGATTCACCAGATTGAAGATCTAGTGTAAATGTGCTGTCTCACTTTTAAAGTCCTGAAGGAATTAACAGTGAGATTGTTTATTCAGCCAGCGCAGGCCCTCCTGTCCCTCCAGTCAAACCCCTTAAGTTCCTCCATCAGCTCCGCCCCGAAGACACTCGCGGATTCTCCACTTCTGCACTTTCACCCACCGAAAATGTTTGCGGTTCTGAATCAGAAGAAAACGCAGGACGGACTGATCGGCTGCAGCCGAGCCCGTCGGACCTGAGGTCTCGCAGCCCGCTCGAGTGGCGGGGATCTAATCCCCTTCATCCCGCCACAGATGTGGAAATGCTGCCCCCACTCTGCAGCCACGTGGAGCGACTGAGGAGAGAAGGGGAGGCAGGGAGAGAGGAGGAGGAGGAGGCTGGAGGGAGTAAAGGACTGGACAGAAGCTCTTACCATCACGCCATCGCGGCCTTAGAAAACACCAGCGAGGAGGAGGAGGAGGAGGAGGACGGGGAGGACGGGGAGGACAAGAGGAGCCGCTTCCAGCGGCCGGTGGAAGAGACGGAGTCGGCGTTCCAGCCGGCGCAGTTCGGGTCTCGACTTCTGCCGCCGGAGAACAAGCCGCTGGAGACTGTGGTCCTGAAGAGAGCCAAGGAGCTGCTGCTCAGCCACGATCACCACAGCATCGCCCGACACCTGCTGCTGGCCGACTGCCAGGTACCCGCACCGCCACCGGAAAACCCAAATGAGGTTTTTCACAACTTTAACTGTAATAACATGTCATTTGCATAATAACAAAAGATTTTTTTAAAACGTTGCTAGACAAAATTAGTTTGTGTCACTAATGGTAATCCGAACTATCAAGACAAACAAATAACCATCAATGAAGCCGTTATTCACAATATCAAAGAGCAACTCAATAAAACCTGTTCTACAGACGTAGAGCGTGTGTCCAGGTGTTGTTTACTCGTGCTGTTCCTCCACAAAATCAGATTTATATCTTACAAGTGATGCAACAAAACGCTCCTTGTGACGCAGAAGAATCACTCACAAAGAAAACAACCCTGAGAGAAGCACAATATTACACCATATCGACACACACACACACAATGGATGGAAAGAATAAGGGAGGAAAATAAAACTTAAGAAAATATATATAACTAAATCTAATTCATGGCCATTTGTAAACCTTTGTTTTCCAGGTTGCGAGGACAGTCGGAGTGACTCCAGAGGTTAAAGGTCAGATGGGCGTGTCATCTGGTCTGGAGCTGGTGACGCTTCCGCACGGTCGGCAGCTGAGGCTGGACCTGATGGAAAGGTACACAACATATACACACACACACACACACAAACAGTAACACCTTTCCAGGCAGTGTTAGTTCTTAAAAAGGACTTTGACTTTTGTCATATGTATATATATATATTTATATTTCTTTAAGACCTCTAAATTATCTTACTTGATTTAACCAAATCTGACACACCAATCTGCACAAACACTCATTCCTGAGATGGTGTTGAAAGTCATTGTCTCCTCCTTCTGCAAGGCACCACACCATGGCGATAGGCGTTGCCGTGGACATTCTGGGTTGCACGGGCAGCGTGGACGAGCGGGCGTCCACCTTAAATCGTATTATTCTGGTGGCGTTGGAGCTGAAGGACGCGGTGGGCGACCTGTTCGCTTTCACGGCCTTGATGAAAGCTTTGGACCTGCCGCAGGTGACAGACACACAAACAGAAATATTGTTTTTACAAAATAAACATGTTTCCTCCATAACGTGTCAGAAATGTTTTCTTCCAATAATAATCAGCCTTTTGAGTGTCATCTGTTTGATATTTGCATGCGTCATTCTGACTGCATGGACGCATGCAACAGCTGATGTGAAGAATTGGATTGTTTGATGGTAGTTTGAGACCGCTGGTGTTTGTTGTTCTCTGCAGATCAGCCGCTTGGAGGAAACGTGGACGACTCTACGAAGGACCTACACGCAGACCGCCATCAGCTACGAGAAGACTCTCAAACCCTTCTACAAGAATCTGTATGAGGGCACAGGTATTGAACGCAAACGTCTTTTGAGTTTCTAAAACCATCAGCACGCGGACCCTCGCGGCCTTTAGGATCCACACGACGGTTTACGGATTTAACTCCCATAGTGACAGAAGCTTCTGGCCTGTGACGGCCCTCCTCTTCCTCCTCCAGCTTCCTCCCCTGCGGTGGTCTGCGTCCCCCTCCTGCTGCCCCTCCTCACTTTGATGGAGCGTCCGTCGATCACGCCCGAGGGGGCGGAGCTGTGGGAGACCAGCGACCAGGGCTGTGACATCATGCTGCGCCACCTGGAAGACGCACGCGACGTCGCGCACAACGCACAGCGCTACACCATCAACTCCCAGATGATCTTAGAAGGTAAGAAGATGTCTTCCAGAGGGACAATGCCAGCCTCATTGTCATTTATCAGACGGGTGGCAGGACGTAAGCGCTGTGTCTGTCCTCAGGGTTCCCGTGCGATGAAGACCTGTTGGAGGTGTTTAAAACGGACTTCCAGCTGCGGCTGCTTTGGGGAAGCCGCGGAGCGTCGGTCAACCAATCAGATCGCTACAACAAATTCAACCTCATCCTAACCGCGTTGTCACGGAAACTGGAGCCCCCGCCCAACACACAGATCGTAATCTGACGTCATCCGCTCGCATTGGACTTGGGTAGAACGTCAGATGGGTCGGAAACAATCCTTCAATAAACTGTAACGAGGTGCGGCGTTTTAGTGACGGGACGACCTGCTTCAAAATCAAACTTCTCAGCAACCAGCTGTCCACAATCTTCCCTTTTCTCCAAATGCCTCTTTGGTTCCGGACTTTAGAACTATTTCATTTTTTCACATTCATTCTCCTCTGCAGTCGAACATCTTTCCAGAGCTCAAAAGCATCGACGTCCAGCAGAACTTAACACAATGAAAGTTTATTTAGAATGCACATTACGCACACTGTCTGCACAATTAACAGCTTATGTATAACATTAGACAACTATGAGGCGTCAGGTGGAAAAACACCAAATGTGAATGTACCAGATTTTACTTTACTCAAGTATGCAGTATCTACAGTTCAATAAATTATTACATGTTTTGGTGGCATAAATCCTCCAAATAAATGATGAACAGTACTTTGTCAGTTAAACCAACAATGAACTTTGTGAAGGAAGTGAAGTATTTGTGTGAGAACAGAGCAGACGAGAGGCTTAAAGGGAGACAATTACAAATGTTGCTTTTCCTTTAAAAGGCACGTGATTTGTTTGTACTCTGACATTCCAGTTAATGGAGAACACAGTTCTACATTTAGAGTAATAATGGAAAACACACTTTAGCTCTATATGTCTGACGAGAACATTAGAAACTAAATGTAAGGATATACCGTAATGTACTTTGTATTTATTCTGGGTAATTAAGCATTGCGATACAAACTAAAAGAGTTTGGTTACAGTATGTAAACTGAAATCCACCTTCAACACCGTGACGTGTATTAAAATGTACAATGTCCACAAGGTGTTTTTTCCCAAAACATCAGATGACAAAGACGAACTCAAGTAAACTTTTTTTATTTTGTGTAAATGTGATAATGATATTTGGGTTTATGCATAAACCTGAAATGACAAAAAGTTGGTTAACATGTGTGGGA
The DNA here is from genome assembly GCF_964276395.1 of Gasterosteus aculeatus. Taxonomy (NCBI): domain Eukaryota; kingdom Metazoa; phylum Chordata; class Actinopteri; order Perciformes; family Gasterosteidae; genus Gasterosteus; species Gasterosteus aculeatus. Next base: position 8,716,191 of record NC_135695.1, on the reverse strand, counting down.
CTAAAATTGTACATATATATAATATTAGCATGTTAATACTGGACTGTACATATTTTCTGTAGATGACTGACTGAAAAAAATAGAAGTTAGTGATTTTATTATTTTTAACTACTGTTGTGAGAATGAATAAATATGGTGCAGTCTGACGAGGTCCAATGGCTATAAATTAAATCACATTTTACTTAAACTTTATGCAGTACAGACTAATAAACTATATGTCTGCCAGGTATTATTTGAGGTGAAGATCCCATCAGAAAACAAATCCACTCTTCAATGCAGTTTAATTTTATTAGACAGTATTTTGGAAGAAAAAGAAAATCAAAGTGTCTGACAACATTTAAAGTAAAAGATGTGCACAAAATAGAAAGAAGTACTGCCATTGGTTATTACAACATATACACATGATAAAAACACATTTACATGGACGTCAGTGTTCTGCAGAATCACGGTTTGCATTCACTGCAGTTAGTCAGTACACCATCCGTTTCCACGCAAAATAAAATCTTCAGAAAACGAGCTTGAAACGAGAGGAATGGATCAGAGGAAGCGGGTGATGATTAACGCTCCACTTAGCTTGGCACGTTTCAGTAAAGAAGTTATAATTCTACAAGAACTTCATCTTATTCAACATCTGAAAGCCGCTTTGTTATCGGTTGTTACATAATATTCAGGAATGCAGCACGGTGGCTGTTATAATACTTGCTAACAGTTTTTATACATGTATATTAATAATACATTGTAACCGTTGATGGGACTTTTGGAAAGTTTTGCTCATTCCAAAATTGCTGCTTACCACTGATATCGATTTTGTGATTAAAGGGACAGTACACAGGAAATCTGAGAGGATTATGAAACATTTGAAGTGTACGGTTTACATAAATGTGGGATCAGAGGATCCTCATCTCCACTACGGATGCATTGTTTATGTCTAAATGCATGTTTACAGTTATAGGCAACGGTTCTGGATTTAGTGCAAACTGTTGCGAGCTCTTTTTTCTATTAGTCATTTAGCAAAAACTAAAAATCTCAAAGACGCTGCCTTTCTCCCGTCAACATAAATTAAATAGGTTTGGGTTTTGGACTTTTAGAACAAAACCAACACTGGAAGACATCGGCTGACTTTTGAATAGGCATTATTTACTATTTCACTTGAAATATTTTAGACTAAACAAGTAAAAATAATGAAAAGAAGGAATAGTCACAGCCACGGTTGACCAGTGTGATTGTATTACCAGTCGAACAAAACAAATCGAATATGCAATACTAAACTGCAAACGTCGTATATCCTAGTTTATCTTTCAGAAAAGTATAAAGTTTCAGTCTGATTTTAGGAATCAGGCACGCTAGCAGCTGCAGTTTAACTTCAAAACAAATGTGTAGAAAAAAAAAAAAAGACAAAGCACTGATGGATCCGGTTTGCAAAGACATCATCACAAAAAAGAAAAAAACAGAATACAGAAACAGGCCACTTTCACAAATAAGCCTTTTCCCTTCCTTGCAGAGCTACAGTAGATCACGATTGACGCCATTCTCACGTCTGTGCTGCAGTTGCAGCAGGTTAGCTTAGCATAACTGGACAGAGCTGGCCAGGGTTCTTTGTTTATTCCGTACAATATGCAAAAATATCAAGTGGCAGAGGGCAAACTTCGCTCAACGTTTAACCATTTGGCTGATGCAAAACGAGCACAGATCCGTGAGTAGAATGTGGAGAAGCGTAACCAAAGTTCAAGTAACAACACCGACAGCATCGCCCTGTACATTTCACAGCTTCACCGAAGAAACACTGACTACAGCTGAGGCGTCGACACCGGCTGTTAAGATCTACAAGCAGCGAGTCATTGGGGCATTCTTGTCTTAAATAGTTTCAAAAGGGGAGTCAAACCTCACTTCAGATGTGCAGTTTTGTTAGACTCTTGAAAAAAAAAAATCAGTAAATGGTTAAACGCTCACCAGAGAAAAAAGGAAGTCAAAGAATTCAAAAATTCATGCAAAATAGAAGTTGATCATCGCCTCCCGAGAGTTACAAAAAGAGTATAAAAGTCAAGAAAGAAAAAATGGCTAGACTTGTTTCTGTTTCTCGCTGCTACACAGTGGTCATTTATAAAGTTCACACCTCTCTCCACAACACAGAACCTCATTCATTTACTCTTTACTCTCCATTTAATCAGATTCAAACGCTGAAGAACTTCAGGGCAAAGTGCATCAGTTCAATTCAAACCTAAAAACAATCACCATGGAAACACATTCAGCATGACATTAAACATTATGTAAAAATCATTCAACGTTAAAAACAACCGTCACACATGTAACAGTCCACACATGTTTGCAGATCAATTGTTACCAAGGGCCAAACAGGCCAAAATTCTTTATTTTTGGCCTGTTTTTGTTTTTTTTTCAATATTTTTTGGGGGGCGTGTTTAGGCTCCCGCATACGTGTGTGGATACATGCCGTGTTGTCACATTCACAAAAACAACTGATTCAAATTGGAAAAGTCTTTTTTTGATGGAGATGCACTGGAGTGTCACCAGGAGGGTGAGGCTGAGCCAGGTGGCTGCTGGGAGATGTAGTCAGGCACAAGGACAGACACTCAGATATGTGTGTGAAAGTCAAACAACACGGGGTTCAAGGCAAAGTCTGACTCCAAAAGACGCCGCCGCTCCTCCTCATGTTTTGGTGGAATTAAAAGCAGCTCAGTCCGGCCTGAGCTGCTTTCAGGTGAGGGAAGGCTGCCGCCTGCTGGTCAACTGGTGGTATTACAACCCGGGAAGAACAGAGGAAATGTGGAGAAAGAAAGAGGAAGAGGGGGGTCCTGTTCACCCGATCGTCGGTCTATCTGTTTAATGAGTAAATCTGAGTAGCATTAAACGCACACACACACACTCATGCCTCCATTAAAATGTGACACAGCACTCAAAGCGCATCCCAGCCAATGTGCACTTGCAGTTAAAGGCACAGATATAAAAAAGGCCTACTCGTGGACATGCGACTGTATGAAGGTGAAGGCAGGCATGAGGAGCAGAGTGGCTCAGGCAGGCAGGCAGACAGACATCACCAACAGAGCACAGACGATGACGATGACAAACGAGTGCAGCAATGACGTCAGATATAAGATAACTGCCCGAAAGATGATTTTATCTTAAATTTGAGGGTCCATTCTCCGACTAAAAATCAGCTCATCACCAAAGTTACTGATTCTGTATTTCCAGAAATTAAGCCAAAACAACACCAGCAGTTTCACTGCTAAAACGCTCCGTTAGCCAATTAGTGAGGTCCTAGCAGGCTCTTTTTATGGTAAAAAAACAAACAAAAAGAGCAGAGGGATTTGACCACGTCAAGCTTTTAACAGCTTGAAGATACGCTTGCAGGTCCCAGTCCTCTAATGGCCGACACTTTTGAAACAATAACAGCGGCTTTTCTTTGGCTTTAAGGCCACTTGCTCACCGGGCTTCTTCTATTAACACAGAATGCTTTGCCGATTATGGATATGTGAGCATGCGGACATGCAAACCGGCCTCCACTTTCTCTCTCTCTCTCTCGCCCCCTATTACTCTCTCTCTCTAGTGTCACCACCACCACCACCACCAATAATCAGCAATCAGCGTGAGCCCTCCACCAGCCAATCAAATCGCCCGGCCACCCTGCAGCCCTCAGGAACCTGCAGTCACATAGAGAAGAGAGGAAGTTACTACGACACACACGGGGGGCTGCAGCTAGCGCTCGTACACAGACACACAAACTAAAGTCCGTTTGTGTTTCAATAGCACTTGAACAAAAAAAACGTTCATTTTGGGGAGACCGACAATGCGCTGGGCTTTTGAAGACAATAGTCTTCCGTTCTGCCATGAGAGCGATCACGACGAGATAGAGGATAGATGGAAAGAAATAAATTATATTACTTTAATATTATTAGTCAGCCTCCCCTTCGAATGCATAAGAACTGCTGATGTGATGATGCCAGCAGCATGTTCTGATACGCAGTATTCTGCACCTTTGTTTGTACTGCGAGGCGTTGGCTGCAGTGACACCAGTTCAAACGGGACGTTGTTGGGACATTGAGCAGCAGAGGATCAACAGTGAGCGATAACATTAAATACGTGATTTATCAGAGACAATGAAAGGAACTATTCGTACACCCTCTACAACCGAAGTGAAAGCATCATTACGCTGCACACTTCCCTAATCTCTCAACTGAAGGTTTCAAAAATGGCTGGAATAGTTTACCATAGGAAAAATAAAAACTGAATTGATCCCACTATCAAGTATCTGTGCGAGTCGGAGAGAGTGAATTTGGAGTTTAAATATAATTGCAAAATCAATTACACTTAAAAAGTTTTATTTCCATATTTTTGCAGTGCACTTTACAGTAAAGAGTTCAGGAGTCGTTAGTTAGTGTTTTGTGTGATAAGATTTGCATCTGCAGTAGGAACCAACAGGCTCGACAGGGTGGGTTCTGCTTCATGAATGATATTGTTTGGCAATAATTAAAAATAAAGAACAACGGCCCTGGTCCTTTAAAACTACCAGCTGTGCTCTGAAAGTACAACCAGCATGTTTAGGGCGATGGCACAGATAAAAGTCATGTACATACACGCACGCATGAAAACACAGCAATGAGAGCAAAACAACAGATAAAATCAGAACATCTTTAAATGATATCGACACAAGAATCTAAAAAGATCTTGAAATAATTTTAAAATGTTTCCAAATTAAAAAAAAGAAACGTATAATTAACAATAATTAAAAATAAACTGTTTCTAATATATTACATAGAACTTGATCAATAAGAAGCGGCGGAGCCTTGACAAGAGGCTTAAAACAGCAGTGGAGACATTGTTAACACGCACGCACGCACGCACGCACACGCACGCACACGCACACGCACACACACACACACACACACACACACACACACACACACACACACACACACACACACACACACACACACACACAGGTCTCTGTGCTCAGAGACTCACCTCAGGACCATCAGTGCCACAGACACGAGAGAGGACGAATGAATGCAGGGTTAGACACAAGGAGGACGGAGAGACGGGATGGAAATCAGAAAACAGATGAATGTCCATGCGGGTGTTGAGATGCTGCCTTTTTTTCCTCTTTGTAGGGTTACTTTGTATGTGGAGGGGAGAGGGGGTGGGGGGGGGGGGCAGGGAGGACAGTGGGGGAGACAGACGGGATGAGAGGACAGACCACAGTGCTTCAGATGTAGGTGACAGCACCTTTGCTGTTCCTCTCCATGGTGATTTCCACGTAGGACGTGGGGACGTAGCCCTCCCCTCCGTTCTGCTTCCTCGCCCTCGTCCAGCCGTCCCCTTTGTCCTCCTCGATGACGTACAACACCTGCGGAGGAAACGCAAACAAGCTGCTCTTTAAAACGAGCCCGACGGGTTTCCGGCCAGCAGGTCGTTGAAGTTACCAAAGCCGGCATTACCTCGTCTTCTGCCATCACCAGGGTGCCCTCGTTCTGACCTGCGGGTCAAACCAAACCACAGCGCCGTCACTCATCGGCCGCTTCCCACCTGCGCCACAACCTAACAACACCCGCCGAGCTCCTTTTGTTACAGCGCATCGCTCGAGGCCGCTTGTTCTCACCGTCGAAGGAGTAGAGCGCTTTGCAGTGTCCGATGACGGGCAGCGGGTCGTCGTCGTCGAACTCGTCGTCAAACTCGTGCATGTCGGGGTGCGGCTGCCCGGGCTTCGGGGGACTGGGCCGCTGTTGGGGCGTTTGGTGTTCCTGACTGGTGTCGTCGGTGTAACTGCCCTCAGGACTGAAACAGGGAGGGTGAGAGAGTCTGATGTTTACACGGTTCAGATAGTTAAAAGAAATCTCTGGTAAACGGCACCACTGGATAACTACATATATATAAATAAATAAAAAAGGATGGCACCTTCTTATGATGTGGAAATGTGTACTTCTATAAATGTGGAATGCAAACACATTCGATATTGAGGTGCAGAATAGCTTGCAATACTTTATTTTGATAGGTCTGTCAATGTAAAATAACTTTCCCAAGAGGCCCAAAAAAGTATTTGGCAGGTGGGAGGCAATTTAAAGCAAAGGAATGAATTCCCTATGAATCATTAATCATTGGAAACTTGTTGAAACGTATTAACAAATCTCTAATTCAGATACGATTAGCGGCTGTGCATCACTAAAAACGATACTGGAAACCTTTCCAATAAAGAATGATGGAATTCATTGTTTGAATAAGCTAAACGGTGTTACTCAAATGCAGAAGACGACGAAGCATCTAAAGCCAGCGAGGGCCTTTTTTGTGTTTTCATACCCTTTAACAATAGTTTGTAAAGACAAAACGTCATGGCTCGTACTAATTACTGAAGTGATTGACTCTCAGCATGTCATTCATAAATAACTAATCTCTAAAGGTTGCGCATGCATTTTGGGTTGTTTGACCAGCAGCTTACCTCTCTCTGCCTATGGGAGTGTGATGGTGGTTGTCAGCGCTGTGTCTTCTGTCCCCTCTGGAGCTCTGCTTTCCCTCCACCTCCGATAGCCAAGTCTGTCAACCCCGAGGGAGAGAGGAAAGTGTCGGTATGCATGTTTTACAATCCCCCCTACAATCGCTCCTTCATTCACACCAAAACCGTCATTACGTACCTCGTTTTTGTGGATTTCCGACCGCAGCTTCTCCATGTTGCACATTGTCTCCGATATCTTGGGCTGCAGGCTGGTGGGATCTCCCATCTGTGGATTCTTCTCGTACACGTCCTTCATCTTGTTCAGGGCATCTCTGAAAGACGCAGAACAAACACGCAGCGGTTATGGGACGGACGAGCGATAACAAGAAGATCCTGGGTCAAAATCGAGGAACAACATAAGCGCATCCACGCTGGGTTCGCGCGCTCGGAATCGGATTCTTCTGGATAGGCGTTGATTAGTGTGACCGCACGAGGAATGAAGGGTGAGGCCCAACCTTTGATCGATCTCTTTCTGGAGCTCTCTGGAGAGCTCGTCGATCCTCTGCTGCAGCCTCTTCCTCCTCTGCTCGGGGGGTAAGTGGCTGAAATCCTCCAAAGACGGGGCCTGGTGGTGAAAAACCAACTCATAATGAAAGGTGGAGGCATGACCGCGGGAACGACAGAATAAAGGTTAATCCATTAGGTTTCCTGAGCTGCCTCACACAGAACAAGCCATGAAAATAAGCAGCCTAAATCTGCATGCAGTTGTTGCACACAGAGTTCATCTAAAGTAATAGCTAATAAAAAGAAACATAATCACGACATAAATCACATTCTTCTTGAAAAAAAAGACTGCTTTTGAAGGTCGAAAGTTGCTTTCTTTGACTCTTTTGTAACTGAGCAGATAAACTGTGCAGTAGGTGACATTCAATATAATGGACTAAAACTAAAACAAAAATAATGAGAATTATGTTGGTTAAAATAAATATATTACCTAAGTGATGATACATGCATGTCCACCTACACTGCTGTGGCTCCTCATCACTACTCTACACTTGCAAAGCCACACATACACACACACACTTACCATCTTGACCGACCACTGACGCGTTAACCGTTACAACAAAGAGACAAACAACACGGGATGCTGGTTAGTCGTCAGAGTGTCAAACTACCACCAACAGGCCAGTTGCTGGAGCATGGAAACCAGTCAGAAGTCCCAGAAGATGAATCTCCATGACAACATCAAAATTGACCACCAGGGGGCTAGTAGGAATATTCTTCACTAGTTCATGTTATTATAATAACAACAACAACAACAATTTTGTGCATATGAACTGTTCAATATTGATACTAGCCTGCTGGTGTACAATAATAATCACGAGGGAGGTTTTCTTTTGCAGGGAGGCAGCATTTTGTCAATTAACTAGAACTCAATACTAATAATCCCAATTGAAAGGGTGACGGATCATTGCAGAATAATGATTCCTTTTAAATAAGTTCAAAGACATAGATCCAATCCTCTTCCTGTCTGGAAAACATCCCCCTTAATGAGGTGATACTCCATAAGCACGAGATACATTAGTCACTGCAAACTCCGGCCAACAGCTGAGCAACACACCTGATGTGAAACACATTATTCAGCCCCCATTTCCCCTCAAAGCGCTGCAACCAGAAGGTTGAAAAAACAACTCCAAATGCCGCACGCGCACACACACACACACACACACACACACACACACCAACTATCAACAAGGAGCCTCCATCTTGTGATTGAAGCAGAAGTCTGTTCAGGAATGAAAGGAGAGAAGCACACAAAAACAAAAGAAATGCAGGGAATAAGAAGTGGAAGGTCAAAAGATCCAAGAGGGGGAAGAACAGGACAGAAATGAATGATAGAAAAGCTACATGGGGCCTGCAAGTTCCATCGATTTACAATTCAACATACGTTGAAATCAGACCTCTGACCAGAAAAACAACTACAAACTGGCTTTGAGTTTAAAAAAAACAACATATTTTTGGGAAATTGGAGACACCCTGTAGAAGAAATAAAAACCCCAAATCCATATCAACCTGTCAATCAGACACACTGCGACGCTACATCCTGCCTCACCCCTCTTCTCGGGCCCTTCTTCTGGGTTATTCTGGGTACTGTAGTCTTTTTCTCAGCAAGATAGTTGCTCACTAAATCAGTGCTGAACCGGGGTGGAGGGAAGGAGGACCGGGAACGGGAGGAGGATGAGGATGAGGAAGGTGGTGGAGGAGGAAGGGAGGAAGGGGACTGGTGGGGAGCAAGAAGAGGACAAAGCCACAGGTCAGGACGGCACATTCTTCATCACGGACACAGAGATTATTCACGGGATTCAGATGGAGTGATGAACCTGTCTCAGGCATGACTCGTGCGGGACTTTTCCTCTATTGTGGTGTGTGTGTGTGTGTGTGTGTGTGTGTGTGTGTGTGTGTGTGTGTGTTCCGACAGGAAGTCAGAGAATTCATTAAAGGCTGAAGAAGTATTTTCTCAAACAGCGTCTTAGAACGTCTTCACTTGAACACAGTATTTCCTGACACTTCATGTCATTTTACATGACTTATTGCCACTGGTTGGAAGGTGGACGGGGTTCCGCTGGCTAGCAAAGGTCGAGGCACAAAAAAAAAATACATTATTAACACACAAATCAGGACCCAGTTATATTTCCATCCACAAAAATAAATGGTTGACGACTAAAAATTAATATATAAAGGACTTCTTTTAAACATGACACTTCAAAAAATCTTACTTGTTGAAAACCGTAACCGACCCAAAGACACAAACGCACACCTTGTGCATCACACGAGCTCCCTGCTACACCGAGGCAGCTGATGACGCCATCATAAACCAACAGCGGCGATAATGATTAACCAACGTGGGCTTTATGGAGGGGGGCAAAGTCCAAGAAGTGTGTCGGAGAAACGATTTCAGAGCATTGTTGCAAACTCTGGAAAGGGAACAAAAAAACTCCAACTCCAGATGACAAAACCACAGAGGAGCCGAGAGAGTAATAAAAACACGTGCTTAGCGTGTGACCGGCAGCGTGAAGCTCACATCCAGCTGCAGGGTCGTGAACTACTACTGGAGCACTGACTATTATGAGCCTGTGAGGAAGTGACCACGAGGATTTTTCTCAAATGACACTAATAACTCGGTGAATCATCAACCAGCAACATTTTACAAAAGACGGCCCTTGTTTTAAAAAAACGGATAACAAGAAGAGGCCCTGTGCATGAAATCTATTCCTGAAGACCATGTTTTTAAAGGCAGTGACTCTCAAAGGATCTACTGGTTGGTCATTGTAAGAAAGACAGCTGACAAGTGCCGTTTAAACACAAATCAATAAACACATGATTATTGTGTTTATTGATAGCTTTCCAGAAGAGGTTGCAGTTTATAGAAGGAAACTCCAGTTTCTATTCAGTTAAAAAAAAGGTTTGCAAAAGAATTGTTGCAGTGATGCTACCAGCGAACAACTTCAGACTCATTTCTGTCTCTGATTTATTTTTGCGGCACGTCTGTTCGGTATAAATGAAAACAACCACCCAAACATGATGTGTGCCCTTCAATCGCCGTACCTTGGGCTTCTTCCCAAACAGCCACAGCTTGTTCTTGGTTCTGCTCATCGGGTGTTTCGGGTCGGTTCGTGACGGCGGGGGCCCCTCCCTGTCCCGGTCTCCTTTGGGCGTGTTGCTGATTGTCCCGTCGGACCCCGTTCGGCTCAGATTCTGGCTGAAGTCCTCAAAGGGGAAGTCGCCCGGGGGTTCGAAACCCGACTTGAACGACTCCACCACGATCGCTGAATCCTGGGGAGGTGGATGACGGCAGCAGATGAGCGGTGGGGGACGAGAAAGAAGGACGTTCCCCGCCCCGCTTACATCCACCTGGACTCCACCTACCCGTCGCATGTCCACAGCCTTGGCAGCGGAAACCATTCCTTCCAGACATTTGGAGATGATGGGGAGGACTCTCCGCTCGGCCTCGGCGAAGCTCCGGTACGTCTCTCCGAGCTTCACCGTCCGACGATCGTCCATGTCCTGCAAGTTCTGTAACAGGGAGCAGAGGAATTGGAATAAACGGCAAAAAGTGCTCGAACGGACACAAGTCCCGCCCGTCAAACATGGCGGTGACGCTGCAGTTTAGCACGTCTGCTCTACCTTGAAGATGTGCGGTATGGCGTTGTTGAAATGTTTCCACTGCTCGCCGTTGAAGTTCTGCAGCTGGGCGGCGTACTCGTTCTTACTCTCGTCGGCCATGTGGGTGCGCAGGTAGAACTGGGCCTTAGCCTGAGCGGTCACATGAACACGAGCCACAGAAGCGTGAGCTGAAGCCCCGACGGCTCCTTTGTTGGTCCAACGTGAGCGCGCGCCCAGGAAACCGATAATACGCTTCTCCCCTTTGATGCAACGAGGTGTTTTAGTAGACGTCAGCTGGGTTCTACAGCGGAAACCCCACATACGTAAAAGAATACATGGTTCTACTACCCGGAACCCTCTCAATCGAGTTTTACAAACGTAGAACTACTGCAAAATTTAAAATGGGCATTTTCTTTTCCGATTACATCCGCTGAGGATTACGTTTTCGCTTTGTTGCTACTTTGAAAAACTCCAGGCTGGATTTTCCTGAAACGGAGACGTTTTGTGGGACGAGGAGGGACCCGTTCCATTTTGGAGCAGATCAGAATCACTGGGCGAAAACACACATATTATTTTTCACTTTTGTTAACATAGAGAAATGGCGCACTTGGCCTTTGGCAGAGGTCTGTGTGCTCTGTGTACCCTTCTGGTTTCCATAGTTTACAGTTAAAAACAGTTTTTAGACAGTACCTCATCTAAAAACAAGGCTTAGCGGGCAGTATTTTTACCCTCAATTAGGAAAGGCTTATTTATCCACGTAGTCTTACGTAGTCTTAATTATACAGTGAGTGTTGGGGTGGAAAAGGGAGCGGCAGTAAAACTTCATAGGCATCAATTATACACTACCAACTTTAAGAAAAACAAAATATGAGAAACTTATTTGGTTATTATAAAAAAAAGAAAATGTTGGTCATGTGCACACTGAAGGGTCAAAGTGAACAAACTGGTATTTTCCCTGACAATAAAAGAAAGGAGAAGCTGGCTCACAGACTGACTCATTTACAGCAGTTCCTTTGAAAAGGTGGGAACGTCCTACCTTCTCCACCTCCGATTTGGTGGCATTGATGTCATTATCTAACCGATCGTAGGTGATCTGGGATTTCTCTGCTTCTTTACACTCTCTCTCAAACTTCCTTTTACTCTGAAAGACAGACAGACAGAAAAAGAAAGAAAGCCTGATGTCAAAAACATCAATTACCACAAATAATACACGGCATAACCTCTTCGTTGTGATGCACCGTCTCGCTGTCTGGTCATTCATCCCTCAGTAAATCAAACTAAAAGAAATGAGTGTTTAGAGAAAAAGCCAAAGGGAGATGAATCATGCTTCCTGCCAGCCCATCTGGGTCACATTAGTTGTGAAGGAAGCGGAGTGAATAGCTGAGACATTACAGTCCAGTCACCAAGCAGTCACTATTAAAGTCACGCCGACCACACAAGGAAACAATCTCCATCACGTGTGTCGGAGCAAAGGAACTCCACCAATGGGCCACCGGCCAAACAATGTCCCTGGGCGTGTCGCATTAAAATACAAATTAAACACGCAGTAATTAGCCTTTCAACTTGGAAAGGAATGGAATTGTGGTTCCTAACAACAATGAGCAGCTTGATATAAAATAACTGAGTTATCAGCACTGAACAAATGGAATCTCTCTCTGGAGAATTCGAGGAGCCAAGCGGAAGACTGCAGAGGGCTAAATATGGGCCTCTGCTTCGTATTGATCTGGGAGAGGCTGTGTGTGTGTGTGTGTGTGTGTGTGTGTGTGTGTCTTGGTCCTGGCCCCTGTCTTTTGTCCCCATTGACTGAGAAATTTGCCAAGAAAGAAGAAAAAGTCCATTTCCATGTTAGACTGTCTATTCATTTTAACATTTGAGAGGAAAGTAATGCACAATTATAAAAAAGCTTATCCAAGGATCACACGTTTCATATTTGTCCCTCTACTAAATAACAGCCCCGTTTTCCATACAGTTACCCCGGTTAGCATTATTTGCATTATTTGATGCAGGAGAGTACATCCGGCTGTCCCTGAAAAAGGAGAATATTTACAACAAACACTTTTTCTATTCCTCACTTACATTTTCCATCAATTTCCAGCAATGGTCCAGATGCTGCTGGGCCTTCCTGCCCTCCTGCAGATGCTGCTCAAATATACACACAAACACACAGAAATAGTGTATATTAAAACACATATACATAAAAATGACAGTACACCAGAACAATCCCCTGGAAAGAGGAGTCCAGTGACTAAAGCAGTCAGATTATAGATTTAGACTTAACGGCGCTGAAAACGAGTTACTTATTACATAATTATGAGTGCAATTATCAAAAAAGCAGGTGAGTCAGGAAGTTCTTATTACATTTCTTTGGTTTGGACAGTGGCGCAGCTCTTTTTTTCCCCCAACATCAAAATACAAACAAAAACAACCTGTTGTTGCAGTTTCAAGAACAAAACAAGTAAAGGTGTTTGGTGCTTCACAGTAAGAGGGCGCTGTTCTTCTAAAGCACATTGATCTCACATATTCAGAGCTCAGGGCAGAAGCAGATGGTGGGAGCAATAAAAACAGATGGTTAACATCCCATCCAACAATATTTATCCTCCTGAGTGAAGCCAAACTGAAAATAAATGCACATGAGGCGACACACAGGAAACAAAGGGCCAACAGCAACATCCGCTTCACGACAGGAAGCCACGGGATTCCTGGGAGACTTGGTCCAAATGATCAATGGGCGCAGTGTGAAACACGCTGAAAGACGGCGTCCCGGGTCCCGGGGCGCTGGACATCACGCAGAGGGCAGCGCAGCGTGGAGACGCATCGGTGGACTCACGTGCTTCCGCTCAGCTTTGAGGTCCTGGCTGTACCTCATCAGCTCCCCGTACACCTTGTGAGTCATCTCCTCCGCCACCACCTCCCTCTGACCCGCGTAGTCGTTGAGCTCGTTCAGCACAGAGTAGAAGGACAGACATGATGTGAACCTACGCAGCAGACACACACACAGACAGACACGTGTGTGATTAACACAGCGCGCTCCTTTCCTCGTCTGTTCCCCCACGCACCTGAACTCTTACAGTCCATTAAGAGATTCAAGTCGAATGAAACATATTCTTCTGCAACATTTGTTTTCTACTCATTTCATTAACTTGTATATTTGTGTGTTTGTCACGACAATTTAATTGTTGTGTAAGACACAGGATCAATAAATTAGTAGATTTATTGATCCTGTCTATAGATCATTTCTATAGATTTTAAATTCCTTTGTAGAATCTGTGACAAATAAGACTTGAAATAAATGAATTACAAACAGATACTCACTCAGACCACAATTTACCTTTACAATATTGTCACAACGTGCCCCATGCGCCTAGAACACTAGTCAAGAAAACACACGTAACACTGTTTTTGTAGTGAGACCACTTGAGGAAACATTTTAGCGTGCAGAACATTTTGCGCTGTGTATAAAGTGTGAAATAGCGGCTGTCAGCAGTCACATGACAGCGAGCACGGAGGGTGAGTGTGTGTTCCTGCTGCTCCTGCAGAACGAGTGGAAAATAGAAACTATGGTCCACATCTACTCACCTCGGCTCCTCGTCTTTAGAGCGCTTGGGACAGTATTTCTTCACCAAGGTCCTGAGAGGAGAGAAGGAGACGCAAAGGTTAAAATACTGTCTGATATTCTAAGCCTGGTGGCAAGTTACGACACACACACACACACACACACACACAGGATCTCCGTGTTTTATTAAAGATGAATCGTCTGCTCCCTCAGGCTCTGACAACAGAGACTCCAGCACAGCGGCGAGTTAATGATTGAACTAGAGACCAGAGGCTGGTATGCGTGTGTGCGTCCATTTTTTTTATTATAAAAACATGCACCCGTCCATCTTTGAACAGTCTTCAGACCTGCAGAAGCAGCACAGTGTGTGTGTGTGTGTGTGTGTGTGTGTGTGTGTGTCATATTCTGAAGGGATTTCCCCTCACTTGAAATAAACCACTGGGACTCATCTGCTTTTAAATGAGGTGTTGCAACGATTTCAAACCAGTCAATAAAACACTTCACCCCTGGTGTGCAGAAATCAGTACTGAGAGGTCGTCAGCAGGAAAACACTTAGATTGAATCATCATTGTGAAAAGACAAAGAGCCCAAATGGAGTCCCTCGATAGCTGCTATAAAGGCCTGGGTGTGTATGTCTGTATACCTGCCCATGTGTGCATACGTGTGTGTGTGTGTGTGTGTGTGTGTGTGTGTGTGTGTGTACCGTAGCTGCTTGGCGTAGTTCTGCTCTATGTCCAGCCTCTCCTTGACAAACTTTGCGTAGCGCTCAAGGAAGTCGATCCCCCACTGAGTGTGTTTGTCCAGATTATCAAACTGGTCCTGGAGAAGAGACGGGAAGGAGATGCCATGAGAGAGAGAGATAGAGAGAGAGATATTCAAACTCTTACATATGAAAAGCCTGTTTTTATTCACACAAATAAAACAAACATACTCACACGTCTCATACATGAAGAGACGCAGTGCAGAAAAAATAATGAATAACACATCTGCCGATTCAGTTCTTGCATTATAATGAGCCAGAAAGAAAGAAAGATTATCAGTATCAAGCTTCCATGATAAACAAAGTATAGCTGGAAGCTGGAAGACAAAGAAAACATTTATATAAATTTGGTCTCTCGTTACCATTTTTAGAAGCCATTTTGTTGTTACCCATGAAGTGAGCAGCACTAGCTGCCACAGTCTGTGCCTCTCGCTTTATGCGTCCACACTAACCACGCAGCACATAGGGGGCACCGAGGGCCACACCAGACTGCTGACCCCCTTGGTTGTTCACTGACCATCTTTACAATTACAAAAGACAGCGAGGGGGCCTTTAAAAACCGCCCATGTGTGCGTGGCGGGTTGAGTGGTTGGCCAACACGGCTTCCACCAGAATCAAATCAGTTGGCGTCTTTGAGTCGAAGTGTTCACTGAGGTATCGTGTTCACCCCGATGGGCGGCGTGGAGGCACAAAAAGTTAACTAGTAATAAAAATACAATCGCCAGGACGGATACAGCTCTGCGATTGGTCTGACGGGTCGGTGCACAGTGAAACACAACAGCCAGTCAACAGTCAGCCTGCAGGAATGAGGTGAAACCTTGTGTGCGGGACAACCGCACTTTGTTTAAAACAAGCGAACCCCTGCAGCCCCACGAACGAACCACCAGACAGGACCGAAAGAACACTAAACGGACAAAAGGACCCCGCCGTGTTAAAAAAAATAAAAAACAGGGACGGGTGAACCTTGGACTGGCAGAGCGAGCGGCATCCACGGCGCTCTGCGGGGCTCAACGCCAGCTTTCATCAGCGGGAAAGAAAGAGCTGAAAAAGATCAGAGTGGTGCAAGCGAGTGCCAAGTGCATCGCAGCCAATTTCAAGCCGGCTTTGTAGATCGCAAAGATCTGAACCCTTTTACAGCCCAGACGCCAAAACACTGACGAGGTGAGCTGGGTGCTGCAGAGAGAAACGCTTTGGCCGCCGTTCACGTGCAGCCTGCCGGTCCCGCTGCCTCCTTTCAGCCTGTGTGTGTGTGTGTGTGTGTGTGTGTGTGTGTGTGACGGCGCTTATGAATAAGTGATAGAGTATGAGCTCATCCTGAAGCTTGCGGCAAAGCGGAGAACATAGACCGGCTCACTGGGGAAATGATCACATCTTTGTGCCCCGGGTGTCTCGGCTCGCAGGAACAGCAGGAGGAGGAGGATGGAAAGGAGGAGGAGGATGGAGGGTTTTAGCACAGTCGACTAAAAGTGGTCGACGAGGCTGAAGCACCTGCGCTGTACAGTGAGTGACACAACAAGCATGTTATTTTCTGTGGCGCTCTAGTCTGTAATCATTAGACTGACAGGTGCTAACTTGCTAATGACATATTAACTGTCCACGGTATTACCGTCGCATTGAGGCGTTTGGGTCCAAATGCAACTCAATTTCCTTTATTTGTATTATTATTATTATCCTTCCCAGAATCAAACCTCAAAGAAATAGGTCACAGCTCTCTGTCTGCCGCCTCTCTGCCTCCCTCTCCGCTTTAATGAGCTTCGATCGCAGGCCGGGAGAATAAATTAGTCATTTGGGTCCCAGACGGAGGAGAGCTTAAGACGCCGTGTGCGTCGATCCCACACAGTCCGGTCCAGCCAATCAGAGAGCCAGGCTGCCAGTGTGCATTCCACGGGAGGAGGCGGGTTAATTAGCATAGAAAACGCTGCTAAGACAAAAGACTAATTACACACTGTGGCATTCCTGAGCGCGCGCACGCACACGCGCACGCACGCACGCGGTGGGAAATGTCAACTTGTCTGAAACACTGGCATCACCGGTGACCCCCGGGCTGTCTGAGCTTTGTGTGTGTTTACGTTCACTGTGTATCCGTGTTCATCTTCCTCAAAAACAACCTAAAAAAACAAAAGAAAGGCTCTTCCAGGAATGAGATGGGAGGGGGAGACAATATGTGTGTGTGTGTGTGTGTGTGTGTGTGTGTGTGTGTGTGTGTGAGGGAGGAGCAGAGCAACATTTTGAAGGGGTAGGTAAGAAAAAGAAAGACGAAAGAAGAAAAAGAGGAAAGTAGGAGGAAAACTGGAGAGAAGCAGCGTGCATCTGTGTGCGATAAACATTCGCTCGGTCTACGTCTGCATTTTAACACTTAATTTGATCAAATAATCCTAAACTTTTACAATGTTTAAGTACATACGCTGCTATTAGGCTGAGGTGGGGCATATGAATACAGTTACATTCATCTTAATCACATTATAGGATGACTATTAATATTCCTGTAATCAATCAAGAAATTGGTAATATATATAAATGAAAAATAAATGACTAGAATCTTTGTTTTTTGCTTAGAACACCATTGTTCTAAGCAAAAAACAAAGATTCTATTCATTTATTTTTCATTTGCAAAATGGCCCACAGCAAGGGGGTGGGAAATATTCTTAAATATTTATGTGGCGATGATACATTCTCTGTCTCATTGTTCTATTACTTATCATATCATAGCTTGAAGCATTGGAGCTTTTGCAATGTTGTTTAGACAAAACAAAGGGGCGACCTGCATCTACTGAGTAGAAACGAGGCTCGAGGAAGGAAGCACACACAGTGCGTATTCTGTATTAAGGACACAAGGGACGTCTCCAGTGAGCCCAACACTCACAATATAAATACATGTTCGTGGGAGCGTTTCTGTCTTGTACCTATTCTTAGCCTGGAGATCCAAGTTAAGTTAAGATTATATATAAAAACACACACACGGTGTGCTGTTTCATTGCTGAGATCATCTGGATCTGTTGCTAAAAAAGGTTGTTGTGCCGAAAAGTGTCCAGCCTCCATCTGAGGGCAGAACAGACGGACGGGGGCTCGCTCGGAGCAGCCGGCTTCATCTGCTTCTCAAACTCTGAATGTTGGCTGCTTTCGGCCTGAAGGCTCCTGTGTTTTCCTCAGAAGGCTTCTAGCAGAGACGCTTCAGTCTACCAGCTCAATTCTGCGTGTTGGAGGTTTGCTGGATGTTCCTCCTCTGCAGTTCCCCGGTGCAAAACCACCAAAACAGCAGTTGAACATATAAAATCAGCAGTGCAAATATAGCTTCCGACCTTACTTCTAACCACCTTCTCTCGCTCCACATTTCTTGTGGATAGTTCAGAATAAGAGCCACAAAACTCTGGATTTGCAGGAAGGCTTTTGCTGTGAAAATCACCAGCAGGAAGTGTTGAGCTTGCAGTATCTGAGACCACCTGAAAAGTTTGATCCAAATTCACAAAAGTGACAATTAGCATCACTGCTAAAAGTGCACGGAGGAATCAACAGATGTTCTCCAGTTATTAAGAGAACTCCAAAGCGAGTCTCGTGGACGGCAGTCAGCTCCGATTCAGAGACAGTCGCTCTGTAACGTCCCGCTGGGCTCCGCTCACATCGATCAGGGAGGTAAAACTAAACTCTGCTTGTTTTTTTTGGTTACGTGTGCGTCCCAAAGTTCGCCGATGGGATCAAATGGGTGTGATGAGACGGGACGATTGTCCAAACGTTCAGAAGAGGTCGATAAAGGGGAGTTTCTTCCTCTTGTGTAATCGCTAGAGCTTTCGTTTTGTAGACATGGATGATGATTCCAAACAGAGGGCATTGACTTACACCTCGCTACCAGCTGTAGCTGTGCATGTGTTAAAGAGGAGGGGGGGGACGGGGGGGGGGGGGGGGGGGGTGGCTAATGGCCACCTTTGAATGGACGCAGAGAGGAGACGTCCACCGTTAACCCCCCCACACTCTGATGCACTAAAGAGGCCCTGCGGTACCTCGGAAAGTCACACAGCAAATGTATTTAGTAAATATCACCACGGTGTTGGTTCACACGCGGTGCAAATGATACATGCAGGGACAGGAGGCTACAGACCTCAAGTCAGTTAGGAGTCACACTCAGCCAATCAGAAGTCAGTCAGTACACAACAAGCTTTTTGCTGACTGGACAGAACGGCGCCTGGTTAGCGAGGAGAGCAGAGGGAGCCTGAGAGAGAGACACAGTGCACATGCCTGTCATGTGTTGATAATAAACATGGATGACCCGGCCCTCCTTTACCACAATAAGCGCTCTGTTGCTGCAGCACAGCCGTGCATACACATCCTCTCTGTCTTTCTTTCATACAATTGTATACCTATATGTCTTATACACCGAACCCAATGTCCTTTATAATGGTCAAAGACAACAATAATAAATAATGGATATTATCTTAGCTTCAGTCCACCATTTCTGCTTAGCTGTTAACCTGCTTCATACTGCTTTCCATGTGGGATATTCAGTCAAAAATGTTTCTACTTGAACTTGCAGTTTAAGTCATTGCAGTATTCAAGTTAAGACTTCAGAAAGACATTAAAGTGTCCACCTGTGACTGTGATCACAATGAGGTCCCAACTTTTCACAGGGAAGGGATTCACTGGCTTGAATTCATCATCCCAGAACATCGGAACCCATAAAGCAGGGGTCTCAAACTCATTTCAGGTTCGGGCCAGATGTTCGGGCCAGATGCAGCCCACTTTGACCGAACCGGGGGGGGCCAGACCGTTATGGCGGTCTGACGGGCGAACAGTACGGTTGACGGGGGGGGGCACCAAAGTCAGCCGTAGCGCCACCCTTGTCATAAAGAGGCCGCTGACATAAAGCCTACGAAATGCCATCTTTTTCCGGTTATCGTCATATATACTGGTAAGTATGTACTGGTAGTATTTTTGTCGCTTTGATTGAAAAAATATCGGCAATGTAGATTAGTTGGTTTCAGGAAGTAACTACCATGGGAAGTACAAACGAGGTGGTTCCTTCACAGCCAAGTTCCAACTTGCAGTTGTGACAAGTAGTGAGCTTCACGCAGCTGTTTATCTATCATGACTTACATATCAACATCGTTGCATGATAGCCAACCAGCTATTAAACTATCCGTTTAGTCGCTTATCCTGAGCAACAGGGCGCATCTCTGGCCACTAAAAAAGGTATGACGAAGAGCAGACGGTGAGCCTGCATGGACCACGCAAGAAAACAAACTGCTTGCTCGGAGCGTGTTGAGCGGGACACAAAACACTGAAGACATTGTTGCAACTGCTACATGTAATGCGTTAAGCGGCATTTGCTCTGCAGCGAACCGCGTCATAAAATGCAAAGCTCGATCGGGCCTCTGCAGCACGGCGCAGGATTGAAAGGAGCAGACGTCCTGCATCGCCGCGTCGGGCCCATGAGGAAACAGTCACCCACGCTAAAGACATTACGGCCTTTAGTCGTGGTTATTATGCATGGATATTACATTGAGGCTTACGGGGATTTGCAGACCGCATAAATAATCCATATCCATGGACACCCAATGACACGGGTTTGAATCGAGGCCCGCTGTGCTTACTACCGGTATGTTGAAAAAAAACACACACACACACACACACACACGTTTGCGGCGAACACGTCAGCTTTCACGGCAACCTGAGGCCCTCTATTGTCTCTCTCGGCTTCAAACACACACCTTGCTGGACTGGTTAGGCAGGCGAAGGGGAGAGAAAGACGGGCGAACGCAAGTGGATGATAGAGAGAAACAAAAGGAAATCCAGGTATGATCTTGTCCAACCGAGCGCCGGAAACCACCTCCTTTAAACACTTAACCGTGTCACCAACACGCGCTCGCTCGCTCTTCCATCATAACACTCCTCCTCCCGCCAGCTGGAATGTGAGGTGCTTGGGAGGGAAAGTTAGGCGGGGGCGCTGGCGTCTCATCACATTCGTTCTCGCCGTTTCCGCCACACAGAAAGAGCACAACTACGACCCTCCTCGTCTCAGGCCATGAACTTGAAGCCTTCGGACTCTGAAGGTCGACCAGCGGATTTCCTCGGTCACTATCTGATGGGGGAAAGGGTGAAACCGAGGCAACCCTGTTCTGTTAACTTCATTATTTGATGTTTTCAGGACGTGGGTCATTTGCGTTGGCTTGAGTATGTTGAGCGGATAGACGACGGAGGTGATGAGATTTTATTACGTTGTTTATTCTGTACACATTACCTTTACTGGCCGCCTGGGAAGAGAGAAATTCCTCCTCTGTCGCTTTCTCTAAGGATTCTTCTCATTCTCTTACTTTATTGTTTAACCTAAAAGAAATAATGGCAACAGCATCCAACAGAAGAGTCTCACACACACACACACACACACACACACACACACACACGGCGCGCCTTAATTTATCACACCACATCTTAAGTGCCCTAATCAGAGTCAGCATGAGGCTCCCAGCCGTGTGTGTGAGTGTGTGTGTGCGTGTGTGTTGACCCTGACGCCGTCTCCTGGGTGTTCATGCTGGTTAGTGCGGTTGACTGTGGGCTTTGACACTTGGTTTGGGTGCTGACAGCCGCTCCTATTTTTAGGCAATGAACACATCACATGAGCTTTAGTCCCTTCGGGGCAGGCTGAGAGTAGAAGAGGAGTTGGTAGGATACAACTTCCATCCACTAAGTATGAAGGTCATCCGGCAGTCTGTCAGCTCAGCATGAAGACGGGGAACTGCTACAAACTAAAGCGGTGGAATAGAGACGTTTTGCAATATATCGAAAGTAGATGGTGGTGTGTTGATTAGTGAGCATTAGGCAGTTTCTGTTATCTTGCGGACGGAGCCGGAGTCGTTGTCTCTGAACTTCTTTGACAGTGGTTTTAATCTTCAAACCTTTCATTTAACATTGGCTTTAAAAGACTTAAACAAGGTTTTCCATAGACGGCAGCAGAAAAATGACTATTTTGAATGATCCAAATTGTGTCTTTATCCCTACAGATGTATCTGGAATATTCCCCCAAATGTTCCCTTACAGCCAGCTGAAAGTCCTGCTCAATAGCTCGCATTCACTCAAAACCTGCCTGCATTTGTTGGACAAATCTCCTGAGATAAGTCTTTGCCACGGTATGAACAAGCATGTGCTCTCTTACTTCCTGCAGGGAGCAGCTGAACATGAGCGCGCTCATCATGTGACATGCTGACAGAGAATCCTGTGCAGCCGCCATGCCCGATTTCATTTTTCCCACCGTTGTCTGCGTGTTTAACAGCAAAGAACAACACAAACTGGCCTGCGTGGTGCATTTTTGCTGTTATTGTGTGCCTGTGTTAACCATTAACTGCATATCATATGACTAACGTCCGATATGCAGTCAAAAGTGCACTACAGAGTATTGTGGTTCTCAGCTAAACTAATGTCGAAAAAACATTAGTTTTTCATGAGCAACAGTTGTGGATAGCACCTCGGAGGGCTTGACTATGGCGGGCCACACATTTACTGGAATATATGATATAGCGTTTCTACCTCAACTGGCATTAATATCAGTTACTGCGGCTGCTCTAAAGTAGTCTTCCCTCCAGTGTTCTGTGCGACTAACAACTTGTAACCATCAAGAGGGTTTCAATGAACCACACCAAGTCCCAACTACAAAAACTCAGTAGTATTTGTTACGGCGTGCGGGGACAATAGCGGCTCCTCCTCACAACGCTGCCATTTACAGTTATCAGAGTGAAGCATTGGAGGCAAACCAATTCTCAGGAAACACATCGAGTGTTTTAACGCCATTCCTAAAATGATGATAGAAAATTCTTAACGCTTCCATCTCTATTATATATATATATTTTATTATTTATTTTATTTATTTTTTTGAAGACTCCAAACCAGACCGGAGTGAAGTGAAGACACCACCTGACATTATGGTTGAGGCTCCTTGTGGAAACCAGTGTGCTCAATGTGTACCTCACAGACAGGTTACCTAGGTAACCAGATACCTTCCACGCAAAGCAGCTAGTGTGTGTGTGTGTGTGTGTGTGTGTGTGTGTGTGTGTGTGTGTGTGTGTGTGTGTGTGTGTGTGTGTGTGTGTGTGTGTGTGTGTGTGTGTGTGTGTGCAAATGAGCAACACAGAGCCGTTTTTATTGGGCTCTGAAACTGCATCGGACAAATAAAGCGCGTGGGAAACCTCCTCTGTTGCTCAAATTAGCTTTGTTTCCTCGTATGCAAAGGGGCCGGGTGTCAGACAGAGAGGGGGAGGAGAGGGGGCGGGGCTGTCCCAGTTACTGTATCCTTTCGCACAGGACGCTGTGGTATGTGAAGCGCGGTGTGCTGCAGCCCAAGCCAGTGTTTACCATACACATGCACATGCACTCATCAACCACAACAGCAGAAAAATGCAGCGTGTCCTGCGGGCTGATAAGGCCGAATCGTAAAACAGATTTTGTACACAAAGCCAACTGCAGTGTCGGCGCGAGGGGCGGAGACCTACTAGAACCCTTGTGATGGCTGCTGGAGGTCACCGACCATCAGCGGTTCATATGCAGATGCAGCCAATGGAAACATTACGGATTTTAGCTTTGTTTTGTATGACGCTGATGAAGAGTAACTCAGGGAAAAAACAGAGCGGAAACATAAAGTAGCAACTACGAATCATATCACCATCGTCGTCATCTGTCAATCAGGATTTCTTGCTTTCTACATTTGTCAATTTAATATCTTTCCGTTTGGTCTGTGCATTCGGGGAAATATTTAAAATATAAAATAAATCCATGACCAGATAAATGCAAAAATAATTGCAGCTCTAACTTTTGAGTGGGACGGCATAAATGATCAGTAGTACCTTGTACATTTAGAGCGTACCTTTGTAGTTCACGAAGGTACTGCTTGATTTGACGAGAGAACTTCACCACTCTTAACT
The DNA here is from genome assembly GCF_964276395.1 of Gasterosteus aculeatus. NCBI lineage: Eukaryota > Metazoa > Chordata > Actinopteri > Perciformes > Gasterosteidae > Gasterosteus > Gasterosteus aculeatus. The sequence goes on along the minus strand of NC_135695.1, from coordinate 8,692,375 downwards.
GCTGGGGTCAGAAGAGTTTTTAGTCATTGTCTTAAGAGGTCACAAGTACAAAAGCAGTAAGAAACAATCATTAACCTACTTAAATGATCTTAATGATATTGTTTTACTCCCTTGTAGTAGACTTTTTCACGTTACTTACACGTCTATTAAAAGGTCTGTGACATAAATAACATTTAAATAGACTTCTTCTATTTTCGCTTGTGGGAAAAGCGCTCTGCCTGATCCTGAGGGAGAGGAGGCGGGGTTTGTAGAGGAGGAGGAGGATGAAGATGAAGAGCGCTGGCCTTAAGGATGGAGGTGCAGTTAGGAATTCTCACACACACACTGAACAAAAAGGTGCTTCACTCAGTCGTGCTTGATTTATTCGCCATGCACATTGGTAGCTAAGGGAGGTGATGGTACCGTAGAGACCGGGAACCACACGACTACGCATGGAACCGAACCAACAATCAGAGGGCACTGAGGCGCACAACGCTTCGTCTTCTTGAGTAACACAAACGTATGAAAAGGAAGAAGAAAGCAAAATGTGTGCGTCAGTGAATCTGGCCACACCTTCAACTTATTGCATTTATGATAATATACTTTATCTAATCACATTGTAGGAGCTAGATTGAAGAACTGTTTAAGGAAAACTGCTAAATGAATAAATGAATGTCCCAGTTAACATTCATGGAGGTTAATTTGCAGGCATCACAAAACATCTGACAATGATAACATTACTTTAAAAGGCAGTATTGGGTTATTTTTTCACGGCCGTCGTTCTGTTTCGGTCACACAAACGTGGCGACCCGGCGTGTCCGTCCACAGAACCGATACCGTCATTGCACCTGAGGTGAGACCGACTGAACAGGCAGCTGATGTGATCACAGCAGAAACCCGAGGACATCTGGAGGACGTCTCGCTTTGACGCGACGAGTTTCTGCAGGTTTGAAAGGAGGTCTACAGCCGCCACAAAAACAGTCACCTTACTGCAGTTTTTGTAAATGTAGTTTTAGCAAAATGATCCTTCATCAAAGCTTGTTGATTATGTGATAGGTGATGTACAGCTATTTTATGCAGTCATTACAGAATACGTATACGAGATTATGGTCATTGGGGTCTGATTTTGTCGATATGAATTGTCAATCTCTGTGGCTGCTTAAGTCAATTAAATACCTAAAAAGTAAAACATAATATTGATAAGATTGTGGAGACGCAGTATGGATCGTATGCTCATTAACATGCAAAATGACCCACAATGAAGTATTAAGATTAAAGGATATGGACACCATAGGGTAATCAATATGGCAATAATCAATATGGCAATAATCAATATAACGGCTACTGCCCAGCCCGACAATTTCCTATATACATCAGTTCAGTGTTAATTTCGTCGACAAAAACTATGACGAAAATTTTTTGTTAAAGAACCTTTTTTCCATGACTAAGACGTGACAAAAACGATTATAAAAAATAAAAACTATGACTAAATCTATTCTAACTTTCGTTAACGAGACGAGACGAACATGTTGGTGGTTGACGAAGTCACAATACTTTTTCCCTCTAAATTCGCACGCAGCTAACAGACAACAGACAGACAAAGTACGACTAGGGACCGCGACGACTATTTTACGCTTCGGCGAGTTTGAATGTGGCTTCCTTAGTTTAGCTCGGCTGTCTCGGTTTAGCTGCCTGTTAGCAGGCTGAAGCCGCGCTGCTTCACAGAAACTCATTGCAGGTTCTGAAGCCAAGAAAATAATGTATTGCACCGATGGTAGGACGTTAAGGTCTCTTTTGTTGGGACAGTGGAAACAATAAAGGAGCATGAAGTTTCAAAAGCACTGCAAGTAAACAGACAAAGACAACAAAGTGTTGCGTTTAGATCCCTGGTCCTCATGAAGTTGTTACACCGTTGCCAATTTGTTGAATTGCCTTACAAATAAATGCTTTGCTATTTGTTAAAATCCAAATCCTTTCATGTAATGATTTTTCACATGTCATTTATATCAGTTCACACAAACACTTCCACCATTTGTTCTTGGCCCGGCTCCTCCGTCACATTTTACAACCCATCGTGGCCCCCCGAGTCAAAAAGTTTGCCGACCGCTGCTATAGACCTGTCCTATAGGAGGGACATCTAATGGACCACCAAGTACTGCAAGCTAGACTATTATGCAGCTGTAGACACAACACAGGGGGTCCCTGGGCCTGAGAAGGGAAGAAAATGAGTTTAATATGGCTATTAAATGTGACTAAAACTAATTACATTTTAGTCTAGTTTTCGTCGACTAAAACTAGACTAAAACTAAGGAGGATTAGAATTACTAAATGTGACTAAAACCAATATGCATTTTTGTCTAAAGACTAAGACTAAATCAAAAATAGCTGCCAAAATTAACACTGCATCAGGGCTAAAAACTCAAAACTACGTGTGGCACAAGCAGACTTTAGATTGACAGCAGAGAGCCGTCCAGTAGAGGCTGAGCGTAATAACTGGGTTGAACGTTGAAGTTGGGAAAGTTCAGCAAAAAAATAAAATATCCCCCCCACGTTCCAATTTTCCCTCCTGTGTCCAAAATAATAATAACAAAGCAACTGACTAATACACCGCTGACAGACGGACTGACTCCTGGAAGGCAGCTCCTAACTCAACGACTCATTATCTCCTCATTCGATTTTTACTTCCTGGAAAGAAAAAATAATGCAAACTATAATTTATCTCCAGGGGCCACATTCAACAAGTGTTCAACATCTTACACGAGAGAAAGCGGGTTCATCCCGGGTCACCGCATCGGCAGATGTGATGGCGCCCGAGTCACAGAAGGGCCCGAGTGCCAAACAGCTGGCTCGGAGCACACAGCTGTGAATGCATGCGCAGGGAGCGATGGGAGCGATGGGAGGACCAGAGGACCAGAGGGGACGGATTGTGAAACGGAAGAAGGCAGCTGTGAGCGTGAGCGTGTCAGCATCACTTCCCACGGAACCAGATGACGGATTCAGAAAAGTATTCGTACGAGTTCGTGTCTCGCTTTTAGTCGGCAGCGCTTCACTTTGTCGCTGCCGTTCTTCTGGGATGGTTTAAAATCAGATCACCTGTTTTTATATGAGTATATGCTAAACGGCTAGCCAAAACACAAAGGTTTAGATGGAGTGCTAATTAAGTATTTTCTAAACTATAGAATATTATGATGGAGGATTTTGCAATTTTGCAGTGAAAGAGTTAAAATACAGTGCTCGTGTTACAAAGTAACCTCCCGGGGAAGGTTCCCCACGAGTGACCTCATCCTGCTCCTCTCTGACCTGCAGCCCCACGCGTCCTGCTGCGTATCCGCTTACGGTTGCAGCAGCCAGTCGTCATTCATGTTTAATTTAATCCATTATGTCTGGCTACCCTCCTCGCAGTGCATGAACCGTCATCGGTTCACCCCCCTCCCCCACCCCGTATGGAAATATCTCCCTCCGTTCCTCTCTGGGGGCCCTCTCCTCCTCCGCTCTCTCACACCTCCTCCCTCACTCTCCGTCCTCATCTTCCTCCCGGTCTCCCGCAGACGTGTGTTTGCACCATTTTGGTAATTAAGAAAGACACCCCCCCCCCCACACACACACTCCCTCCCCTCACTCTCCCTGGGACATATCCAAAATATTAAGAGCTTCAGCGATCATTGAAAACAACATGTCCTCTTACGCTCACCTACCACACCCCCCCCCTTCCTTCCTCCCCTTTCACTTACACACAAAGTGTTGACATGCTACACTGGAGAGACCGGCAGCCTGCAGCTTCCTGGCCGAGACTTCATCCCCGCCGGCTGTGACCTGCCATGACAGAAACTCGCCCATACCGAAGAACAAATGCTTTAATAACTTAACTGGCAGTATTTAGATGCGGAGAAAAAGTTGGTTCCAAATAAAGCAATTTAACAAATTTTCATATTTGATAATATGAAATCAGCGAGTGCTTCATCCTCATCCAAATCTGAGAGGATTGTTACACGCAAGACAACCCGAGGTGCTGTATGCTATGATCTATAAATAGCCCAAACAGGAGCGGGGATATCGAACGGCCTCGTCGGAGTCCGATGGCCACCTGATGCCGAGAACGCAAACAATCCTCTCGCCCCTCACTTCAAATGGTTCCCACATAACCGCAGTACCCCACTCTCCAAGAAACACCCAGAGGACACCTGAGGGAACACAGCAAGAGGCCTTTTAAAAAAATCCACACCAAAGGAGAGAAAAGCAAACGCTTGTGACTCCTTAATCCCCCAAAAGAAAAGAGAAACCTGCTCGCTGCTCTGAAACGGTTTCCACAATTGGTGGAAGGTCTCCACTGCATTCAGCAGCTGACAGACTTCGAGGCAGGAGGCAAGAGTCCAGCCAGCTGTTTAAAGCTTGTCCCCGTCCCTCCACCGTGCGTCCCTTCATCCCCCGTCCCCGTCTTTCAGTTTGGCCGATCGGAGGAGACGCCGGCCCCTTGTGCTTCGGTCAGAGTTGGCTGCTCCAACCTGCTGGCCTCCGGCTCACCGCAAGCAGACGGGAAGAGCGCGGCGGGGCAGCATCCCAGCACACACACACACACAGCTTTAATTCAGACCAACACGTCCTACTTTCTGTGTGTGTATGTGTCGGAGGGCAGGAAGCCAGCGCGGTAATAGGATGTTCCTCGCTTGCTTTGTAAATGTCTCGCAAGAGCTGGGATTGAATATAATAAAGATGTTTTGGGAGTTGGTTTTCATTTCATATGGTGCCGTTCATCAAAAAAAATGCTACAGTCGATTCGTTGGTTGTTTTACAGCCTCTCGGTTTGTCACAAGATGATTCAAATGAAGAAAAGAAGGGAAAACACGTGTTCCAGAAGCTCTCAAACGAATCAAATGCAGAAAAGCAAGTTTTAAATCTGTTCACAGCCAGTAGAAATATAAAAGTATAGTGAGTAATAACTGCATTCATTTCTCAAGCATAAAAAAGTCAAAAGAAATTTGTAATCTCTGTTGCCAATAATTTGATTACATATAGCCACGCCCCCACTGTTTATGAAATGAAATAAATATGTAGCGTGTCTGAGCTTAGACATTGGGTCATCTGTAAAACACCAAAGCAACAGCTTTAACCCCATCGCCCGGACAATAATCCGTAATCTCACATCATCAGCCAATCATGTGTAATCTGACATCAGGCAACACATTAATCCCATCAGTGGATAGAGGGGATTGTGACGGTCCGTCAGCAAGCGCCTCGATTTAGCAGATCATACGGGGCTTTGCTATCGCACTGACGTTAAGGACGAGGCAGAGACCGACTGGAACCGCTTTGGGAGATTGGAATCCAAGGATATATTTTACTACAATACAAACCATGTCTTTATTTCATCGGGACATCTGGTGGGGGATTTTCTATATTAGTTCTACATTACAAATTAAATAGGATTTTCTTTTTAGAGCAGTTTAAGCTTTTCTGTAAATGTTCCTATAATTGGAATAAGTCTCTTATTTTTAAACACATATGATGAAATAAAAAAAATGATTCGTTTATTATTTATTTATTATGTTGATGTCTGTGAGTGCCATTTTTTTCTTTCTATTTTTGTAGTTTTTGGAAATTCTAAAGATGTCAATGATTGATAACTAGAAGGTGAAGATGAATGAAGAAATGTGAGCAGCAGCCCAACAAACCCAATAGTTGTCTTGGTGATCACCATGATTATGATTTGTATATACACATAGTCTGCCATAAACATAAAAAATGTATCTTGTCTTTTTCTGATCAATAAATTGTCTGAAACCTTAGAAACAGGCAAAAACATATTTTCATTTCCTCTACAGTAAAAAAAACCCTCGATCAACAGCATTCTTTCCATCTGTCTTGCTGGGAACACAGACTGACACGGCTGATTAGGGGACATCTTCTCAAGCATACTGCCAGAAGGTAGAAACTAATACAGCTAAGAAAGAAAAAAAAATCCCGACGAGGTGTTCAAATCTGAGCAAATACAAAAAGTGGTCTTGTATTAAACAGAGAATAACCACTGAGGTCATGGAGGAGTATCATCTCATCTCCTTCTCTCACACACACACACACACACACACACACACACACACACACACACACACACACGCACACACACACACACGCACAGGGAGGATGCTGCTGGCTGGTTACAGCAGCCCGTGATGGGCAACACCCCACAATACACAGTATGTCGGCTATGACTCGTTTAAACAAATAAAAAAAACAAAAAGTAAAACACGTCCTAATATCTCGTTGTTTACATCGGCTCATTCACTTCGTCCCTTCGCATTAATCAGGTACAAGTTGGAGACAAAAGGTTGGGTGACCTCAGGCACAAAGAGAACCCGACGGCTCTGAGCGTTCGGTTCTCTTCCCCACCAGGACCGCGGTGTCTAACCGGATTCTCCACCCCGCTGCCGGGGGGGTCCCTGCCGGGCGTCTCTTTCCAACAGGGTGTGACACTCAAGGTACAACTTCTTAACTTGCCCAGTCCAACAAAACAAAAATAAAAACACCCATTGAGCAGCCGGGATATTATTTAAGTTGATAAGTAGCCAGGCCGAGAAGCCCCCCTCCACCACCCCCTCCCCGCCCCCGGCCCCCGGCCCCCGCTGTCGTGCCCGTCTGTCCGCGGTGCTGCCTTTTGTTCCGCCCGCTGTCAGCGCCTTTAAGGTGCACCGCGGATTAGCTTTAGCTTTAGCTTCGGGCCGGCCGGCAGCCAGCTAGCGCCCTCGTTAGCCGCTCGCCTCCTCACACAAAGCTGAAAAAGGTAACGCGGCACCTTTCTCCCACTCGGTTTCCCAGACATTCGGTGGGCGGACCGGGGCTCCGGTAGAGGTAAATGAGTCAAACACAGTTTAATGACTTTAAACGTACCCAGAGCTCCGTTCCCCAACTCATCGCGGATTCCCCCCTTTGGCTTCTCCCGTATTGGACGCAGACTTCCCCGCTGAGGCGCTCCCAAACTGCCGCTGGTACTCCGGTGCTTTGACTGAGGATCCGCCGACCAACAACACCCCGCCCCCCTCCTGCTCCTCCTCCCCCTCCTGCTCCCTATCCGCCTGAATCAGCAGGGCCGCCCAGACCAGGGCTCCTACGGTCATTGGTCAGGCCCGAGAAAGATAATCAAATAGTAAATAGTTAAGTGATTTTAGACTACCGGGGAAACAACAGACAACAGTATCTTTAGTAGAGCTCATAGCAAATTACAAAAATAACTTGTTGACTCAATCCCATTAAACTCAATCCCATTTAGATAATTAATTACACACATACACATTGGATTGTATTTATTATTAATCAGTTGACCAATTATTAAAACAATGACCGCATGAATACAAGCTAAGCAGTCAAGTGTCAAGGTGGTAATTCATGATCAGGACTGATTATATTTACATTTAACAAGTTTACTCAGTGTTACATTATTTTACTCACTGTGTTTTATCTAGGCCAAATTTCAAGAATATTTCAAATTCAGCTCCAGTGCAAAATAATTCAGATATTTAAGATGGATTCTACATTGACATTATCGTTTTATGTTCATGTCTACTCTTAGTTCAGGAGCAGGAAAGTTTCCTATCTCCTTCTTAATCCAATATGTGTATTTAAAAATCTCTGGTGATTTTACAAATCAAAAGACCCACATTAAAAACAACTTTATTGTAGATGGACAAGGGACACCACTTTGAGAAAATCTTTATCTTTATTTCAGGTATTGACTCTCAGTGGATGAAGTGGTTTTCTTGGTAGTATTACTACCATGACCTACATTACTTCACTGGAATATTGGGCTGCTTAGCTTTAATGTTAAAAATATTTTAAATTCCATGGTGACAGTAATCGATCTTTGGACAGAACCCTTACTTGGTCATTGTTGAATAAACAGTTCCCTCTAGTGGCTGGAATCTGTCATAACAGCGAAAGGTCTCTGAATCAGAATCAGGCCTTGTATGTGTCTCAATGTTGCTCTCAATCGTACATAGATATACAAATACACAACAGAAATATTCAACATATGAAAAATACATTAAAGACAACAAAATATAACACAACAATTAAGCATAAACATCTACCAAGAGGTACAATATAAATATGTAGTGCAAGTAGTGCAGATGGAGGTGTCTGGTTAATTTACTCTGGAGGTGTACAAGTCCGGGATGGAGGGCGGGCTGGAAGCAATAGTTCTCTCTGCAGACCTGACAATCCATTGTAGTCTGGCTCTGTCCTGTTTGCAGGCCAATCCAAAGCTCACAGTGATGGAAGAACAGGGCACAGACTGGATGATGGCGGAGTAGAACAGTATCAGCAGCTCCTGAGGCAGGTTGTACTTTCTGAGGGAGAAGAGCAGTGGGGAGAGCACACATCCACGAGGGGGCGCCAGTGCTCATAGTTCGGGTGCTAGATGTGATTTTTCCATATAGGCTCACCTTCTGCGTCCTGTCCGTCAGGAAGTTTGGTTTCAAAAGAGTCTACAGTATGCTATACTATACTGAGTAGTGTGGGATATTTCCGCCATCTGCTGCTTCACTGGATACTGCTGCAGTAAAGGCCTTGAAAGGAAAAAAGACAAAAGTGAGCTGATAAGAAATCCTGGGCCTGTTGAGCTACTATAAGTAATATAAAGGACCTTTCAGCCATTGCCTGGCCTCTCTTTGTCTTAGCATCCTCAGAGAAAAAACAGTGGTGCATTACAAAAGAAAAAAATGGCAGCCCAAAGGAAACCCCAGGGGGGGCCGTCAACCACACCAATCGAGTGGATACCCTCACAGCGACCAATCTCGCGGCAATGTAGACTCTTCAGTTCAATTTGCATTTCTTGGCTTTACAAGAGTTCTGCATTCCTCCTTCTTCACACAGGCAAATCCAACAAAGGGTCGGTAGCCGTGTTATACAGCTGAAGGAAAAGGGAGGTCTGGGATATCACATGACATCTTCTACTGCCATGTGGAGGTTTAAACACAGCCACGTGCTAGGAGAGTGGAGACCAACAGGGACATGAATGAAGCTGAGGAAGGGGAAGATGATGAAAAGTACCACTTAGTAAACATGACATTTCGCCGTCAGTGGCAGCCATCTGCGCGACAGAGATAAGCCCTGACACTGCGTTCATTCAGGAGAGCCTCAATCAATACATCCCCAACGAGATTCATGTTTGACCAATTTGTCAAGTGCTCCTATGCAGCCATACGGCTGCCCCCCCCTCCACCGCCTCCTCTCCCCACCTCAACTGGAGTCAAACACATGGCCAATAAAGCTGATGTCCTGATGTTGAGAACCAAATCATTTTTTGAGCAGAACTAAGTCACTTTTATAGATAAAAGTGAGACAAAGACTAATATATGTAGCCTACACAATATGCTTTTGAAACTAAATTAAATTTGTATTCAGATTCCTGATAACTGTTTTTTTCTGCTTATTCGGGGAGTCACTGTCTTTGAAACACTTAGGAAGTCTTCCCTGGCACTGAGATGAATGTACTCCTGGAATAAAACAATCCCGTGCTGTTTAGGGATTTCCATGATTAACGCATTCACAGAAACCCGCTGATTTTTAACATTTAGATTAGTAATTTTTGGATTATGTTAAAAGGGGTCACTGTCTTATCCTGGTTGAGGAACGAAAGGTCACAAAGCAAAGCACAAAGTGAGGCGGTTCCGATAAGGATGAGAGTTACAGACACACCAAACACTGTAAACACGCTTTGTTTCGCCTGTCAGGAGAGCACACATGTATGTGATTGGATCAAGTATGTCGGCGGGAGGAACCGCTCCTCCTCCACGCTAGTTTAGGGCCAATTCGGTCAGTAATGCCTGGGTCATTTCTGCCGAGATCGATTAGTAATGTCTAGTCCCTTTCTGCTGACATCGATAAGTGATGCCTAGCTCTTTACTCAACTAAAAAACAATTACAGCGTTCACAGACAGACATGTTCCGCTGCATTCTAAGGTAAGATACGTTGCATTGTTTCAGTTCTTATATGTACAGTTACACGTGTATGCATGACTTGAAGTGCACCCGTGCACTTCGCACGACCTTTGGCATACATTTATTTCTGTACAGTTCATTCCCGAGGTTATAACGCTACGCATGCAGCGTCAAAGGTTATCCATGCTTTATTACAATAGCTACTTTTCGTTTACTTAATTCACTTAAAGCGTACGTCATTTTGGGACAGACGCGTTTGCAGCCTGAAGTTAGCTGGTTTGCACCGTTCAGGATCCAGTGACATCATAGTTTCGATCAGGTATCAGATGATCGAACAAAGGATTGCAGTAAAAGGACAACACGAGGCCTCCATAGTAGGTCAACTTCTGCATCTAGTGGGGACTAGGGACAACATTAAAACAGTTATCAGACCTAAGGAAGCAGCTACAGGGGACTGTTTATTGTGGAAGCTCTTCTCCAGTCTACGGGTCTGTCAGTTTATATTGAGTTTTTTAACACACGGTAATTAATACGAGGATCAGCTGTGCTGTTATAAGTTATGTGGAAGCTGCGACCACCACTCCAGCCAACACACCGTCACAATATTAGTTTATTTACCCTCAACTCCAAATATCCGCTTTCCAATAGCAGTGTTCCCTCACCAAATGATGTAAAATAACTGAAACGATTCACAAAGAACATGTATGCACTCATTTTGTGACTAATGCTCATTTCTTATATGATTGTAGCAGGAATAGTCATCAATACAATCTTCAGTTTTTATTGGTTAATTAAGGGTAAGCTCGTAACTGCTTGTGGTAAATTTGACATTCCAAAATAATATTACAAATGGCCATTTGATGACGGCAACGTAACAACTCACTGGCTATAACTTGCAATACTTTTGCTGTGGTGACGATATTGTCAAAGATCGTCTTATCATGTTCTCCTGTTCATTCGCGTTAGTTTGCTCTGTTTAATTATTTCCTGTGCTTCGCAGGCCGGCTGAGCATCATTGGCGATGTTCAGTCCGCAGCATGAGCTCTGCGGGCAGGAAGAGGAAAGCTCTGCGCAGCGCCTTCGTGGTGCTGGAGCAGCCTCTCCAGCCCATCCATCGGCACGTGTATGAAGCCAACCTCCGAAACAGCAACGCCTGTCGCAACAGGTCGGCTCTACTCTTTCCAGTTCTGTTTAGATCCAGTCGATTTCCTCCACTGAGATGTATACCGAAGACCATTTGTAAACGCGTGCCATCCATTCGCTCCCTCTCTCTCTCTCTCTGTAAGGTACAAAGAGTGCAGTGAAAAGATAAGGAAGGGTGGAGGGGAGAAAGCCATGGAGAGACACACGCAGAGAAACGGGAAGTTGCTGGTAAGAGATCGCCTGCGCCTCCTGCTGGACGATGAGGACTTCCTGGAGCTGTCGCCGTTCGCTGGTCTCGGTCTGCCGTACGGGGACATCCCATCCGCCGGCTGCCTGACCGGTCAGAAACCGCCGGCTGCAAACCTGCATATCTAACACGTCACTGTAACCATAGGATAATTAACTTGTATGACGTATTTATTCAGGCATCGGCAGGATCAATGGCCTCTGGTGTGTGTTCATTGCCAACGATGCCACAGTTAAAGGCGGCACAGCGTATCCCATCACAGTGAAGAAGCAGCTACGAGCACAGGAAATAGCCATTCAGAACCGCCTGCCCTGCGTTTACCTGGTTGACTCTGGAGGAGCTTTTCTACCACTGCAGGTAAACATACACACACTTTGCCATAAGATCTTATCATCAAATGAATGTGAGCTGAATCATAGTGACTTTCTTTGTGTGTGTAATTGTCCAGTCAGAGATCTTTCCCGATAAGAACCAGGGAGGAAGGACGTTCTATAACGAAGCCATCATGTCTGCCATGAAGATCCCACAGGTAAAAAAAATCCTTTAATCCGAAAAACAACAAAATAGGAAAAGTACTGTAATGATGTCCCATCTGGCTTGTTTCTATTCCTTGGGCTTTGCAAAACAGCAACAAAAGACTAAACGGTTTACAATGGGCTAAGGATATTAAAGCGATGGATTAAACGTATATCCAGGTAGTGTATGATTCAGTTTTCCAGCACATTTGATCCTAGTTTCCCTCTATTCAGCTATTTTAGTGGCGTTGGATGTACAAAAAACAAATTTAAATGAGGCCATAGAAGGCATCAACAGGATGTTTATGTTCTGCAGGAATTGTGTCAGCTAATGCCAATGATCTGACCGAAAAGAGACAAATCCATCCATTTGATAAAATCCCAGTTTCAGATTTCACCTTAATTAAATTGCTCTTTTACATTGAACAAAACTGCACAATGAAAAGGTGTCGGTGGTGTGCGGCTCATGCACAGCAGGCGGGGCTTACATCCCCACCATGGCAGAAGAGACCGTGATGGTGCACCGGATAGGTACCATATTCCTCGGCGGGCCGCCGCTCGTCAAGGCCGCCACGGGAGAGGAAGTCACACCAGAAGACCTGGGAGGGGCCAGGCTTCATGCCGAGTAGGTCCACAAATCAAACCCGGCCCAAACAGAGATTACAGTAAGAACTCCTTCGCTTCATTGTGTCTGTTAATTCATTATCTGGTTTCAGAGTGAGTGGCTGCGTGGATCATTTTGCGTGGGAGGAAAAGGAGGCGTACGATTACACCAGAAACATTGTGTCCACCCTCAACTTCCAACTGCCCGAGGAAGAGGAGGAGGAGGAGGAGAGGACGAGGAGGAGAAAAGCTGAGGAGGAGCCGCCGTATGATTCAATGGAGCTTTTGGGCCTCGCTCCTAAAAGTTACAACTACAGTGTGGATGTTAAAATGGTATACAAAATAGAAATGTTAGTTCTGACCAAACAGAGTCGTGACATAGTCGTTACCGTGTTGAACCCAAACGCAGCACAACAATATTTTGCATTCTATTATCACGGTGTTTGTTTTTTAGGGAGTTATATTATCTCACTGAATCCAGAATGCATTCCTGTCTGTCTGTCTGTCTGTCCAGGTGGTCAGTCGGCTGACAGACGGGGGCCGCTTCCAGGAGTTCAAGGCTCGCTATGGAACCACTCTGGTCACTGGCTTTGCAAGCATACATGGGTAAAATACACACACACAGATTGAGATAGTAAGAGCAGGAACAACATGCGCTGTAGTTCTCAGCCAATCAACTGCAAGGTAAAGTTTATGAGGATGTTAAAATACAGTTATTCTATCATAATAACTTGAGAAATTCAACCATATGAGGAATGATAGAATGTCGATGATGCTGAAGAATGTGATGACGGTTCGATGGGGGTGGGGAGGTGGGGCGAACGTACTGAAGGTAGGCGGAGCTATTTTCCCGGGAGGAGGAGATAGGAGGACATAGGTGAGCAATTTGGCAGACGCGCGAGGGGAGAAAGAACGAACGAACAGCTGACAGAGACGAGATCCAGCTGATGCAAAGCATTTAACGGCCGCGCGCTGCACGATATGAGGCGGAGGTCCCTGAAGGGCAAGGAGCGCCAGCAGATTAACCCCTTGTGTGTGATCGTGCCCTTAGCGCGTGGTTGGTCTGGTGATGGTTGCGGCACGGAGAATGTTTGCGATGGAATAGCTTGTTGGTGAAATGAATCCTGATTCACACTGTAACTCATTTTGCGTGTGAACCTACCCGGCTAATATGGGTCGAGCACGGACCGTCACGGGTGCCTGTGTTCATTTTACATTACTTTACAGGTCATTTAGCTGACGCCTTTATCCAGTGCGACTTACATTGCATTTTTAACCCATGGCTTTTTACGTCGACCCATTTGATATATTGAAAATATTGAATACGAGTTCTGTTTTGTGCATTTAAGGTTTTTCACCTGGGACGACACCAGAAAAGCAAGCACTGAAACAGCGCTCAGCGCCAATCTGAAAAGAAGAAGTGTGAACGCTATGAAAATAAAAGGACGTGTCGGGTTTACAGTGAAATCCAGTTTCCAGGGAACCTCGTCGGTTCCCTTTCAAGTGGGGAAACTGCACAACCTTGATAGGAGCACGTGGAAACGACTCCACAACGAGAGCAAGGCTATAATGAGCTTGTGAGAGCAGTGACTGGCAGACAGATGAGACGTAGACTACATGCCTGATTTCCTGTATCTTTGGGTGCCGAAATGAATTTGAAACCATCTTACTTGTGTCTCTCATTGCTTCTCTATTATACAAACGGTTTTGAGACATTTCAGTACTGACATACAAAACAAATGTCCATCGCTGCATATACCACCGACTGAGGAAAGCAGTCAGCAGCGTAACCAGGCGAAGCGTCAACACGGGCAGGAGAGCTCCAACCGGTTTGATTGTTCATTATTATTTGTGTGTATGTGCCGTGTTGCAGCCATCTGGTGGGAATAGTGGCCAACAACGGGGAGCTGTCACACCAGTCCGCACTGAAGGGGAGCCACTTTGTCCAGTTGTGTGACCAGAGAGACGTCCCCCTCCTCTTCCTCCAGAACACAGCACCCACAGGAGCTCCAGCTCTCTCCACGGCGCAGGTCTTAACCCCCACCAAAACACGCACGCACACACACACGGTGGTTTTTATTCACAATGCATCGTACAACTGAAGAATTAGTTTGCTAGTATTTCATTTTTTCACATATAGTTGGGGTTCGCTTAAGGAGAAGGTGAAAGATGGGTTTGAAACGCTGGAATATGATTTTTTTTGTTTCCCTGTTCGTCTCTCTTCTAGGCGGAGGTGAACAGCAATCGGCTGAAGGCTCAGGCTTCAATGATGTCAGCAGTGGCTTGTGCCTCCGTCCCGAAAATCACTGTTGTGATTGGCGGTTGCCATGGTGCTGACAGCTATGCCATGGTGAGAGCCACGATAACCTAGTTGTCTGATAATTATCTGTACCCTGCCGCAATTCTTAAACAATTCCACAGCTACAGCAACAAATCATCAATGTGTGCATAGGAGCAGCACGTTTTGGTATTCCCCACAGAAACATGCCTGAATACGCCAACGTCAACAGCTTATCAGAGGAGAACATTCACTGCTATTCTACTAAAGGCTCACGAAAGGAGTCCTGGTTTGTCACACTGATTGGAACTTTGTTTCCCCATTGTCTCTAGTGCGGCCGATCCTTTGACCCCAACTTCCTGTTCCTGTGGCCCAACGCCAGAGTGTCCATGGCGGCGCCGGGTCACGCTGGCTCTCTGCTCCCCCCCGACAGTGAGCAGGAGGACGAGCTAAATAGGACACTGGAGGAGGAGAGCTCGGCTTTCTTCTCCTCCGGCAGGCTGTGGGACGATGGAGTCATTCTGCCTCAGGACACCAGGAAGGTAAAAAATAAAAACGGACTTTAGGGCATTTAATCATTTGGACCCTTCAAAGTAGACACAAACACACAACTCAAATCGTTTGCGTGCTGATGTGCCGCTACACAGAAAATACAGTTTGACGAAATTAACTTTGGCGGAGCGCCACTTGGGAGGTCACTGGTTTGAATCTGATCATGTTTGCAGGTTCTCGGAAGCTGCCTGGATATCATCCAGCAGCAGCAGTATCAGCTGTCCACGGAGAAACTACAATCACCACTTCTGCGTGTCTAGAGGCCACCACCTTTCTCCTCACGTCCTTTGGACGAAGCATCCGTCCGCGAAGCTGCGGTTTTTAATTCAGTCTGGTTGCTCGGCGCAAATTGAAAGGATCCAAAATGTCATGTGGAGCGGCGCCAGAAGAGTGTAGGCGCTTCGTTTTAGAAAGACGGGCCCAATCGTCTAATCGGATATTTGGTAAAAATTGTTACCCACAATACAGATCTACTCTTTTAATTGAGTTCAGTTAATAGGACGTTAATAGTTATGTTGTGAAATTAACCAGGAATTATTTTGGTTGTAATGGACATACAAAGAAAAGTCCAATTTGCTTAATTGAATGTAAAAATGTCCATTATATACCTCATGATCGGACAATGGACACACCTGCTGAGAGAGGAAAAGTATTCAAGACCAGGTGAGGACGGCGTTATTCTGAGAGGAGACAAAGCCAAAGCTAAACGTGAAGGAAAGAAAAAAAATGACACACATTTATTTAAAGTGGAAACAAATTAGAAAGGCTCCAAGGGGGTTGAATGCTATCGCAAATTCAATTGTAACATTTCTCCCACTTTGATCCTTTTTACAACAACCACAGTAGTTTTATTGGATTGTTTTGTATCTCCTACGGAAGTACTACGGTCTTCCTGTATTCACACTGGCCATGCCCTTATTAAGATGCCTCTTTAAGTACTACTTTGTAATACTTTGTTGTGATCGAAATGTATTTCCACAAAGTTACTAGTTCCTAGAAACTGGTTCATCCTGCAAAAGTGCCTCATCGTGTTTTGGGTATCTTCTTTGACAACTTTGAATTTTATTTTGTATAGCCCAAAATCGCAAATTACAGATTAGCCTCAGAGGGCTTTACAGTCTGTAAACCAGCGACATCCTGTCCCGAAACCTACATGACCGATTCTCATTAATATGTCACCATTACATTTCTTGTTATGTTTTGTTCAACTGTGAATGTAAATGAATCACATACTGTTCTTATTTTATTTGTAAAGTAAGATTATCAAAATGTAAATATATTTTCTATTTGCAAAACTAGTGTGTTTTTGAATTATTTTGTTTGGATCATTTTACATCAATACTGGGGACATTTTACCAATGAAAACAACATTTTCAGGAGGAGTAAATTTGAAGCTGAAGAATTGTTACATGTTGTACCCAAACATGACATTCAATACAAGGAAATTAAAATAAAATGTGATTGTACTTATTTTAAATAATCTTAAATCCCTGTGAGAAAAAAACGCTTGAATTAGATTTTTAATTGAATCCTATTTCTGGCTTTAAAGAAGACATAATGCCATTTTTGAGGTTATATTTGAAAGAACCTTTTTCATAGTTCACAACCTCTAGTTACTAAAGGTCACCTGTCTCTATTGAGCTTTCAGCTCACCGTGACGCACAGGATTTTACGGAATTTTGATGTTTACAGATTAGTTATTTTTAGGTGTATCCGTTAAGGAAGTAACCCTAAATCCCTTCGTGTGAGAATTCGCAGATCGTCTTTGCTTTTTCTCCACGTGTTTGGTTTTTACACCAGTACTCACTCTCGCCTGGTGGAGGCGGTCGTCACACGGCTTTCAGGTGGTGGGTGATGGGAGGAAAAAGGTGGTTAGAGGGAAAAACTCACAATGACAAAAAGCGTACAATTGCTCAGAATTAGAGGGGTGTAGACAGATTTTATTACAAAGTTCCACAATTACTGTTACAATGTACAGGGATCTTTAAAGGTGTCTGCAGATATATTTGGAGTACTGTATATAAGGGGATTTCAGGATGTGTCCAGTTATTCAGTTCTTTATAAATCACTCAAGCTCTTCATTCAAGGTATTTTCCCAAAGGGTTGAAGTGTCTTGTTGGGTTCAGGTCCATAAGGAACTTCGTAAGGTTCAGGTCCTCCACCACTGGGTGTCCATCCTACCATGAGCCATGACTGTCGACATGTATGTGATTACAACTCTTACTTCAGTTTGTGGAGATGTGCGCCATACGATTATAGTGGTAAGCTTAAACATACTATCATTAAAAGGCACTAACATTAAAATAAGAATAATAAAACCACTTTCATCAATATCATTTCTGATTGTCACTTAGAGTGTCTAATAGAAAGTTCTTGTCAATAATTGTTTTAAATGTATTTATATTTTCCCTTAAGTTGATGGTTTTAATAGTTTTACGTGAAGCACAGTGAATGCTTTGTTGCTGTAATGTGCTACACAAATAAACTGCCAGGCCTCGTCTAAAGAACAAGAATGTGAATAGCTGTAAATATCGAACGACACTGATTGCATGTGTACATTCCAGCCGACAAGCACCGTCTGCTCCAAGCAGGGAATTAACATTGATAACATAATACATGTACCAAGGGCCTATAGAAATTTGTATTTTCTCATACATATATTGGCTGTTTCTTGGCTGCGGGGGGGTAAAGGTCAGGGTCAGGGTTTGTAAGTGCCGTGGAGGGTCACCGGGATGATGGTGTTGACCTCGGCCCTGGCCAGCTCTGTCAGTTTCACGGCATCCAGCACCAGCAGGAAGCTCGGCCTCTCTGCACCCGGCTTTACCACAATGCTCAGCAGCACACCTGCAGCAGACACACAGGGTTCATTTGTGCGTCCGCTTCCACCATAACATGTCCAGGATTAGGCAATGATTGGTAGTCCGAGGGCGTGTTTGACTTCGGTTAACATTCAACATGTGTTCAGGCACGATTAGGAAGAAAGTTAACCGCTTGAATGTTGCTTTTCTTGATAACATTGTGTCTCTCTTTTCTTTCCACAGATCTTATAGTAGTTACTTAACGAACTAGTAGGCAAAATGAGGGCGTCAAGGCTGTACATTGACGCTAGTGACATTAAATTGAACATTTTGACACAACGCGGTGCAGACAGCATTACGAAACTAATTCATCTAATCGATCCAATTTCCACGGAGTGAACCTCAAGCCTTTATGCTCCCTGAGGCTCAGAGGCACCGACATACTTCCCGAGTTAGTAATCCTGCTCTGCATCCTTTTCAGTTCAATTATCATTTTTAAATTTACTTACAACTTTAAAAGTGTGCAGCCACGTCAATGAAATACAAAGTCCAGTCCCGGCAATAGTACAATATATTTGATATTCAACAAGTTAGTAAATAGACTTCTGTGCCTTTTTAATTCTTATAAGAGGGCAATTTGTCATGCTATTGAATGCAAAAATCACACTGTTCTCGTGTGTTCCTCCTCGTTTGTGTGCGTGTTCTACCGTCATCCTCCTCTGTGGCTGCAGGTGTTGGTACAAACAGCGGCTCTGACGGGTAACATTCGTCCTCCTGCCACACCCACGTCTCTTTGGTCTGCACGTTCAGCTTGACTATCTGCGAGTACAGCAGGTCCACAATAAAAAAACAGTCTTTGATTAGGACGCATCTGTTGTCTTCCTGGGAGTTATGAAAGCGCTCCTACCCGGTCGGGGATGAAGTGGTTGAGACCCAAACCGTAGGCGAAGGAATACTTTTTCCCACGACACAGAGAGTAGTTAATCTGTGGAAACTCAAAGGCTGAAAGAGAAGCAGTTGGAGGATTAATACATTTTGGATTTTACAACGTACAGATTGCTTTAATGGGAATATTAGATTAGGTTGCATGCTGTCAATGCACGTGCATGTGTGTGCTTGTGCTTGTTACCCTGTCTGGGTCCAGAGAAGAGCACTTCGGGTTCGAGCCAGATAGTTCCGTCACTGCGAAGCGCAGCAGTTGCTGTGGTGTAGGACAGAGACACCAGATTCCTTCCCTGCTCTTCCTGAGAACACGCACAAACATACACATGGATGCACACACACAGTCTGAGGGGTATTTAGTACCCGGGTGTAAGAGAATGTCGGACTGGCCATAAACGGGTGAATTCATTGAAAGACATTTTTATGATCTTGTGTTTTGCTTAAATGAATATATTAAGACATAACCTATGTAGTATAGGTGTTTCTGAGCATATTTACATACAGACGCAAAAAATAACTACTAACAAAAAAACATCCTTGTTATGATTTGAAACAAAACAAACAAAAAAGGAACCAAAGAAATGTTAACTAATTCTCATAGCTTGTGAATTTAAACAAAATGTATGTAACCAATAAACCAGTTTTTGAATGAATATTTTCATACAGCGTCATATTGTATTCAGACATTTGAAACAAAACTTAAATTTAATCAATGTGTGTTAGTGAGTATTATTCTGCCTCCCTCTACGCTCCGCCACAAAAATACACCCCAATGTACACAGACAGAAAAGGCGTCCACTATGATTAGTTTAAAAAGACCCCCAACGCCATAAAATAATGCTACACAACACAAGCAGTAAATGCAGAAGTCAACACAACTACCTTGCAGTGTGTGTGTGTGTGTGCGCGCGCTCACCCTGTGGATGTCCAGCGGCAGCACGTATCGTCTGACCTCAGGCTGAGGCGCTCTCATCGCTGCTTTCTTCACCTCCTCCCACTCCCCCTTTAAGTTGGCCAGGTACAGGTAGTCGTACACAAAGTCATGCCTGTGCACAAACAGAGCGACGTCACACACCACACTTGTGCGGTTCGCATCACTCGCACGCGGACCCACGCGGGGTCGCGCTCACCCTTTCCACGTGCAGAGGTCGACCACGATGAATCCCTGATCCTCGTAGGCGTTGATGTGGTGGAAGATGTTGAAAGCGGACGTTCTGAACTTGTAGCTGCTCAGATAATCTGCTGGGTCCTTGGTGGCCAAGTGGAACCATGTCTATAAGGTACACACACACACGCACACACACAAATACTGTGTCATCAACAGATGCAACAAATACACTTTCCCACACGCAGGGGCAGGTTTGGGAAGATTTTAAAATCGGAAAAAACTTATATAGTATAGAACGGGAATGCCAAGTCGACAACTTTATTCATTGTAATATGACAGAGAATATCAGTAGATAACTGTTATTTGTAACACTAAAAAGCCTGCATCCTTGGAAATGATATCAAACAGCTGGTCCTGGAAACATCCCTTTGCGCCCCTGTTGTTATCTCTGGTCACTTTGTGTGTCGTTTTGGTCTCTTTATGAACTAAAGTTTCTCTTTGTGGTTGATGTTTGATTGACCAACAACCATCTTTTCACACGTAGGTTCTAGTGTGGCGCCCACGCCTCTGGCCGCGCCCACAGCCTACCCCCATGCTGTCGTTGGATTCAAAGCAGTCCATGTACGTGGTCCCTCTGACGCTCCAAGCAGACAGGTACTTGAGCACGTTGATCTTCACCGGCTGCTCCACAAACACAAAGTGGTTGTCTGTCATGCCGAAACTACAGAGAGACGAGCAGAGACGGACATGGCAACATGTCGAGGGTTGTGGAACAAACACAGAGGCAACGACTTCACTGGATGGTGCATTCATTGTGGGACATGGCGGAAACCAGTGAGTACCTGTGCAGGTAGGAGGGTTTTAACCTCTCACTGCTGGGCAGTTGAAGGACCACCTGGGCTCGCTCCAGGGGATCGGACTTGTCTGGAAACCCACAGTGATGGTGGGAGATTTAGGTATTGTCTTGTGCATAAGTTCAGTTTAGTCTGTTTCATAATGGAAAAAAAACCCTCACCTTTCTCATCTTCCTGAGGAGGTGGGATCTTGACGATGTTGTAGGCCAGACTGAAGTTCTTACCGAAGCAATTGCCGATGTTATAGACTGTACCATCTGCATCAGTGTGGGGGTGAGCAGTCACCCCATTCACAGAGACGTACTTACACAGGTCCACCTGATACAAATACATGCACGCAGGACAGATTTAATAGGTATGAAGATTAAATGTGAATAGAATAAGAACCAAACTGATGAGGATTCAAAGTCATAGGTCTACCCGATCAATCATCGATCGTAAAGATATATAAAAGGGTTGTTAAATCATCATGGTTGTACAACAACAAACATGAGTACTGCAGACAGAGATACAACGTGACTGTACAAAACTTATTTTTTCTAAACTGAAATAATTGACTCAAGTTAAAACAAAAGGTAACCGTGGTTATTTAAAACAAAAAAGCATTTAAAGGAATGTCGTTATTCATCAGTGTGATCTTGTAGATGCATTATGTGTACCAGCACTCGCCTTCTTCAGAGTCTCCAGGGAATCAGGATCAACCTTGGTGATGTAATTGGTCTCTGTGACGGCATAGAAGTCCTCACCGATTGGACAGATGTTCACGAGGCAGTTATCCGTCACCTCGATTCCTTTGAAGTAAGTAAAGAATCTAGACAGAAACAAGGAAAGCTGATGATCAGTCGACCAAGCAGACATGTGTTCATGTGAGGAATGCAGGTAATAATAATGTGAAGCAAATATTATATCATCACATCTGAAATAATAACCAAGCTGAAAACCTAAACGCATCAATCAACAAACCTTTTTTGTTTAGTATATAATGAAGATTTAAGGGTAGTAATTATTTGCACTATTGATACATTTTCAACAATTTTTAGGATTCAAAAATATACTTTGCTTTCATTTGATCCATTAAAGGTCAGGAATGAGTAAAAAGAAATATGCATAACAACAAGGAAGCCAGGTTCATATTTCCCCATTGCGTGTTTTATCCAACCAAACATCCAAGACCCCTAAAATAGCTCGTATCTGGTAGCTGCTGGTGAATGTGGCGGACAAATGGTAACAATCAATTTTACCAAGGACAATCGCAACACACAACTGTTCAAATTCAGCAGAGCAGCTACACAACTTGGGTTTGTGGTTCACCTGGAGAAGATGTTCTTGCAGGGGTCTGGGTAGGCTGCTGTTCCAAACTCCGTGATGACAACCCGGTTCTCCGTCATGGCACGGACGTACGTATCCGTCCTGATGAACCTTAGCAGATATGTTACATGCATCATGCGCCAATTCATCATGAATGCACAAGTGATTCATGGCCTGTTAACGGTCATTAAACTGTAGGTCTGAAATCCATAAAACTGTCGGAGATGGATGAAGGATTTCTGTGGTTTCCGGGGCAACAGTTTACTGTTATTCCTTTTTCTCAGCTGAGTAAAGCTGCTTACATCTCTGCACTCTATGAACAAAACGCCGATGTCATAACAATATCTGCAATGGCAAACATGTGATATGCAGCAGGCAGTGTTGGGAAATCCCATAGACATTCCTGGACCCATTCCCTTAGATCCAGAACCTTTCCTTAAACTACAGGAAGAACACACAGGACAACAGTTTGTCTTCTTACTTCCTGTAGTAGGTCACCTGACCGTTCTTCAGGTCAAACTTGTGTATGAGAGCCTGTCCATCGAACAGGTGGTTGAAAGGTTCACCTCCCACCTCGAAAAGACCCGGACCCATCCTGAGAAGACTGCCCCCAAGCCATGAGGGTAGAACACCTGAACACACACACACACACGGTTTACCAGTCTTAGCATTTTATACATTTTTAAGCACACGACCGAGTAGTGAATTAAATAATTGCCCCACAAAAAGGCATCGTCACCTATACAGCGTTGATTCCAACTGTATTAAACGGATATAAAGTATTGATTAGGAAGCTTTTGAGGAACGGATTGGCATTAATCTTTTTAGTTTTTTCGGACTTTGTGCAAAGTATATTTAAATAGCTGTGATAGCACAGATATGCATACTTCAAACTATGCAGAGACCCCTTTAATGTTTTGAAGGATTTAGGTGTGCAGTTATCTATTCTACCATTTTGAGTTTTGTGATATTTCCAGCACCGCATGGAAGATCAGCAAAGTAAAAAAAAAAAAGTAAATGCAATAAAGTATGAGAACAAGCAGTTTCACTGAAAACGATGAGGTCTGAAGCTTTTTATGTTTGACAAAACAACCACGTCAGTCTTGTTCATAAAGGGAAGAGGTGTGTTTAATATTGCTTTAAGAGCGATCCATCACAGTATGTGGAAGGTATCCTGCAAAATAACTGTAAAGGTTTTTTTTTCCTCATTGTTGGCTTTGACAAAAGGACAGAAAACAGAGAACAGCTCTCTCTCCTACCAATGATGCGGGCCGGTATGGGTTCATTCAGCTCCTCCACAGTCTCAAAGATCTTCTTGTAGCCCGCAGCAGGATGCTCCACACTGGAGAGGAAAATAAAGCCACGAATTTAAGGAGGAATTCCACAACATGACGAGGCCAAAAAAAATGCATTTTGTAATCATGAGTTACTGTGAGGTTCTCTGTTGAATCAGGTCGCTCTCTAAAAACGTGTACAGTATATTCCAAATGTTGCCACAATGCAGATAAGTACTTGAGATTTACGAAGACATTCTCCCTGACACACTACACCAGTAAAACATTCCTTTTCAGGGGTTTTGTGGTCTCTCGCTACCACATGCAATTCTGACCTGTGTTTACTTTTTCTCTCCCAATTAGAGGCAAAGAAGTGAAAAACAAAAAGTCTGACTCGCTCTTTAAGATTGGCGTCTACAAGCTACGTTCCTTTAAACTTTCAAACGTGCAAAAGCATTTGAGAAAAGGACAAGAAAGTCGACTCACTGGCTGAACATGCTGCTGTGTGTTCCTGCCGCAGACTGTTTTTCTGCAGGAGGAGACTCTTGTATTTAAACCAAACACAGATTTCCTGTGGTGTGGGATGGAAGCTCGCCCCCCCCCCGCCCCCCCTCACATACCCCCTTACATACCCCCTTCTCTCCTTTTCCCCTCCCCTTGTCCATCCTTGCTTTCGCTCTCCCAATCCATCCTCTTTTGCTCGCATTCTCCCCCTTCCTCCTTTACTCCTCCTCCTCCTCCTGGGGCTTCTTACCAAGAGCTGAACAGTCTGGCTTTGTCTGCTCTCCTTTCAGCCTCCCGGCCGTCGGCTGCGTTCAGGATGTTCCCTGGGCCCCGAATGGAGGCCTTTGTCGACCTGGGAACACGAGCACTCACAAACAGGCAATAAAGTCGGCTTTTAAAGGCCGTGTGCTGCGGCCGCTGTTTGTATGTGGATTTACCTGCAGAGGAATCTGCTATAAATTCGTTCCAGACGGCTTTGGAAAACACTCAAAACTATTTTAAGTGGCGCTCTGGAGGAGAAATAGCGGCGTTTTTTCTCTGGCAGCGTGAATGATTAGCCACGGCTGTTGCTTTGGTCATCGGTCATTACTGATCAATGTAAGACAAATAAATGGATGAATTTAACTGAATGAATGAATCAGTAAGATTTAAAAGGATCCACAATTCGCCATTCAGTGTTGCTGCCAAGTTTAGGTTAACAATCGGATGGGTGTAAATGAACAAATTAAAACGATTGGATGGACTGCCGTTATGTTTTGTACAGACGATCTGAAATGAAAACCGCTGGCAATCAACCCCCCCCCATTTCGAAAGAATAAGCCGATAACTTGCAGGTGTGTGTCCCTACATAACTCAACAATTAAGAAGGAAAATGAAAAGAAATACGAAACACAAGTACCCAACGTGATATGTGTACAGTATTTAAATGGCACACATCGCCTCAAACCATTCCAAATAGAAACAGGACAAAGGCATATAAATACAACTTTACAGATTTATTTCCCAGGACTTTGCATAGTAAACAATGTGGAGGCAGAGTAGAACTGTGAGACAGAACAACATAACACCTCTCTGTAAAAGGTTAAAAAAACACTGCAGAGTGCTCACATGGTTACACTCAAACACCATGTGGTCCGAGGTAAAAACGGCTCAGGGAAGAACATAATACTTCATTTAAGATACAAACGAAGCCGTGAAATCTAAGCCAAACTTGTTACTTCTGACACTTAGTAGGAATAGTATGGGTTGTGTATTTACTGAATACCTGCTAGCAGCCATCAGGGAAATGAATGGACGTGATCCCAAAACAGCTTCTTTCATTACAGGCAAACGGGGCAGCAAACAGCCACTGATTTCAAATGATTCATGCTGGAGCCGTTCACAAAACACTTTATGAGGTTGTAGTTGTAAGCATGAGCAAACGTTTACCCAAAATGTGACAGCTGTCTGGTGAATCTTCGGTGGGGAGGCTGACATTAAATACATATAAATTAACTACTTTGATTACTGGCAAAAGCTAACTGGCAATTTAAATGCTTAGATTGTGCAAATATATTTCTGTGTTTGAAAATAATTGAGTTGTCAATCACAGGTACTGGAAATAAACTACCTGTTCTGTGGACAACCCACACAAAAAAGAAAAAGAAAAACTGTTTTTTAAGGATCAGCACTGAGATTTTATGATATAAAGTTCATAAAAATGAACTGGACAAGAAATACCTCAAGGAACTACCCATCTATCACGGCTCCCATTGCCATCAGTAATATAAATTAAGAAATCTCAAATCTAAATAACTCCCATAATGACCAGTGATCTAAAAAAGGGCCTTTTTTTCTTCTCCCAAAATGCCTGTCTGTGCACACGCACAATAGGGAACGTGTAAAGAAAATTCAATGAAAAAACATGCTCCATCAAAGGTCATCAATGCAAACCTCTCCAACAAGCGTTGGAGTCTCTAGCACACACACACACACACACACACACACACACACACACACACACACACACACACACACACACACACACACACACACACACACACACACACACACACACACACACACACACACACACACACACACACACACACACACAACCTTTCAAATTACTACATAAAAGAGACAACAGGAAAAGCAAAAATTCCAATGTAACAAGAAAAAGTTCTCTCCAAACGTCCTCGTACCAGTGCAGTGTTAACAGTGGCTTGCATGGTGGCAACCTGTACGGTTAGTCTAGTTTCTGATGCTGAACGCTTTGGTCTTCCTGATGTTGAAGAGGGGAGGTTTAATCTTTGGCTTGTCGGACATCTTTTCCCCGTCGCTGGGGGGGAACCGACGGCTGTAGATGTCTGGGTACTGTTTCTGAAACTGCAGACAATAAAA
Organism: Gasterosteus aculeatus; assembly: GCF_964276395.1. Classification (NCBI taxonomy): domain Eukaryota; kingdom Metazoa; phylum Chordata; class Actinopteri; order Perciformes; family Gasterosteidae; genus Gasterosteus; species Gasterosteus aculeatus. The sequence goes on along the minus strand of NC_135695.1, from coordinate 8,665,958 downwards.
CTCATGACATTTCCCAGCTTCCCAAGTTCCCAGCATGCATCATGAGAACCGCTTGTTGGACGGTTGAATTGCGTTGCGTTAAGTCTGGTTCTTGTTACCTGCTTCAGTTTCTTGCGTCGGTCCTTCTCACCCATTTTTTGGTTCGTAAGCAGCATCTCCAGCAACTCCTCCATGGCCTTCTGGGAAGACTCCAGCTTTTGCTGTTCAAACTCTGCGCCGCTGATCTGACGGCAGAAGGCGTACATGGGCATTGGAGCGCAAACCGGATCGCCGCCATCGACATTGGAAACGCCATCAATCGGGACCTGGGGTAGAAAGATAAGAAACTTCTTCAGGATGCACTGTATTCAAAGCAGACATGCCACTTTTCGTACAGCTTTTCAATCTGCCAATCAAGCTCTCTGATTGCTGGCATTCTCCATACTGTTGACAAATGACATGCTCTGCGATACTTTGGATATTTTGAGGTAGATTCATCAACTTAAATCATAGACTAAACATTGTACTGCTATTAAGTTAAAAAGAAACACTTGTTTTCACTACTGTGCAGCTATGATAGCATCGTATTTCTAACAACGTATTTGTGGATGTGGTCTCCAAGGCTGCAGGATGCATGTGCTGGGACAGTGGATGCGTGTACCTGCACAGCGCGCAGGTACTGGATGTGGTCATTGATCGCACTGAGCAGGTACTCTGGGACAGAGAGGATGCTCTGTTGATGGTCCATTAGAAAGGAAATCAGTCTGGTAGCCAACAGCTCGTCCAAATCACACTCCACCGCGCTGCCCAGGACACAGCCGGAAAAAGTGTGAATCATCTGGAAGGAGAACGGCGAAAAGGAGATAAAAGAGAAAATAATAACATTTATGTCACTGACCTGCAGGAAGGAAAATGGTGCTTAAAGGAAAGATCACGACGGATCAGTTTTGTGGCTCACCAGCGTTCGAGTGCCGATGGCCGGGTGGAGGCGGGGCATGTCCACGTTTTGGCTGATGCGTGACATCATCCTCATGAGGAGCTGCAACTTCCTGCGGGAGCTGGGGGGGAGGAGGAGGGTGCAGAGCTGCAGGGCCTCAATAGCCACGCGCTCGCAGTGAGACTGAAGCAGGCCTACACGTGCACACGCACACAAACACACACATTGATGGAGACAGGGGAAGTCAGTAGTGCAGTCGGTACCGAACGGCTGCAGAGTCACTCCTTGTGGCCACATTCATCCATCACATTTAATAGATGGGGGAGGTTCGATGGATGGATGGATGATGAAATGAGTCATCTACAGCTACAGTGCAAGATGAGTCAGCTAAGATTTAGAAGTATTTGTCCTGATAATGGACTGTAGACATATGCATCATGTTTCTGCATGGTCATCCTATTCTCAGAACCACAAATACAATTTTATTTAGCACCTGTTGAAATGACATATCTAATATGCATTAAATCTTTCACAACACTGAACCTTGACCCCCTGCATATGCTCATATATCTGCTGCGGAGAGGATTATAGGTCAGAATAGCACGGAAAGAGTGCTGGCTAGCTGCTCAATTTGGTCCGGGTGCAGAAGGACATCCAGGTACTTTTGGTGTCAGCATTTGAAATACTATGTATTGGAACATACTAAAATTTTTACTCTGGGATATCAAGTTGTATGTTATCCTTCTAATCAAAAGCAAATATCGACTTCAAGGAAAAAACGATTGTATCAAATATTATGGATTGGTCACTGAAATATTGATGCAACTACGAACCCCCAAAAAAGTGAAATCAGAGTCTGCACATCTTTTAACACAGAGCTCAACTTCACCTTTTGAGTTCAACATGAGTTATATATATATATATATATATATAATATATATATATATATATATATATATAATTTTTTTTATTTTTTATTAGTTAAACCCTTGCATACCAGCAGTGGTTAGATGTTACATGGAGTTAGTTTGATTAGACAACAACGGACGAGCAGACAGGTAGAGGCGAGAAGGTCTTACTGTGCTCGGGTTTGGGTGGGGGGTGCAGGGAGATGCTGCTGCGCACACACACAGGCGGTTTGAACAGTGAGATGGGTCGAGGCGGCTTCGACACGTCCAGCGAGCTGAGGCAGCGCCGGACGACGGCGGCTGGGGGGAGCGTCGAAAGACTGCAGGTGCTGGAGGCGGCTCCGGGCCCACTGGGGCCTGCAGTGGCGTGAGAGCCGAGCGCTTTGTCCAAGGCGGACGAAGAGGCGGAGGGGAAAAGATGATAGGAGGAGTAGGGAAGATGGCGGGACAGCGAGGGAGCACGCCAAGCGGCGGAGTGAAGCTGGTCCGCGGGAGTGCTCACGTTGAGGCAGCTGGTTGCTCGGCCCGGAAACTTGGAGTCCTTGACCTCCTCCTCCCTGGTTTCCATGACAATGTCCAGACAGCTGCCGAGGCTGCGCGGCTGAGAGGAGCGAGATCGGTGCGCCACCGCCGCCGCACCGGCTACAGGAAGTCTGCTACTGGTTGTACCTGATGGAGCATTTTCCCACGTGGAGGCGGTTGCTTTGGAAACCGATGCCAAGTCGGCGTGAGCGCGGGGCGTTGCCACGGCAGGGCCGTCATCGCGGCTCCCCCTGCCGTAGGCGCAGGATGGCAGGCTGTCATTGGACAGGAACAGCTGCTGCCTGGTGAGGGGGGCCGAGTCGTCGAGGATCGTTTCCAGGGAGCAACTCCTGGCTTGAGGCCTCGCGAGCCCGACTGCGCTCAGACTCGTGCAGCTGCCTCCGAGCTGACCGCCGCCTCCGTTCAGCGCCGCCAGCCGGGACTGAAGCTTCCCACCGAGCACCTCCCCCATCGGCGACTCGGCCTCGTCACACGTCCCCTGCCTGAGCAGCGACAGGAGCAGACACTCCGTGGAGCGGAAAGAGGTCTTGGCTGGTGGAGGGGCCGAGGGGAGATCGGACTTCTTGCGTTTCCCGCGCGGGTGTGTGGCGGGCGCCGCAACGTAGCCGCAAAACACTGAGAGCGAATCCACAGAAAAAAAGAGAGAGAGAGAGAGAGAGAGAGCGGGGCGGGCGGAGTGTCAATGCAAGCAGACAGGAAAGAGGGGACGGAACAGGGTTTAGTTATTGCAAAGGTTTACTGTACATAGAGAACCATCAGCGCAGCAACGCCTGTGAGGCTGTTAGGACACAACGAACAGAAACCTGTTAGCAGTCAAAAGAGGTCAGAGGTCAGAGCGCGCAACGAGATCCTGCAGGCAGTCCGGTCAGTTTGAGCAGGACTTGAGCAGAACACAGCGGCCTGAACTGGAGCAAAGGCCCTTACAAAGCCTTTCAGCTGCTGAAAGTACCCACCCAGGACGTTGATGAACAGTTCATACAGCTCGTAGGTGAGCACCGGCTGCGGGAGGCTGTAGAAGTAATCGGACACCGTTTTGAAGACGTCCCTCTCAAAGCCCGGATAGGAGGGCTGGGCGCTGTCGTACTTCGGCCCTACGAAGGGACAGCAGGTGAACGAGGACATTATGATAGGACACTGTAATATTAAGACTTTTAAAAGTTTTTTACTTTAGACAAAAAGTCAGAGTTCGTTTTGCTGAATGTTAGCTGAGATTTTTAAGAAAATGCCGTCCGTAAAGCGATGTAGTGGACTTCAAAGGCAAAATGTAGGTGCTGAAAATGGATTCAATCAAAGATAGATATAAAACTCACAGTTAGCCAGGCTCTTCATGGCAGACAAAACCCAGTGTGGAAGGTCATCTAGAGGAATGATTGACAGGTCAGACGGGTCGGATGGTTTATGGCCATCATATTTAAGAGGACCACCGTTCAAAAGTGAGCAGCATTTGTGGTAAAGAGAATCTAAAAGGTCCGGCTGAAGATGTGTTCAGTTAGAAGAACCGAGGAGAAAACACAACCCATACATGTGAGGATTTGTATGCTTTGTGATGGAAACATTTTGTGTTGATTTTTAAACCTACTTGTTTTGTCGTCCAGCGTCACCACTCCGTGCTTGTTGACATTGGTCATATTATGGATAATGTTCTGTGGGTTTATGCGACGGTGGTCTAAAACCTCATCCAGAGATGCAACGCCCAGAATCCTCTGCAGGCTGAAACACAACACACAAGGTTTAGTTACAAATAGAAATATGAATCAATGATTACTAGACTTCAACTTTTGCTTTGGTCTCAAACTGTCTGTCAAACTATTTTTACATTACATTACATTACATGTCATTTAGCTGACGCTTTTATCCAAAGCGACTTACAATAAGTGCATTCAACCATAGGGTACAAACTCAGAAGAACAAGAAACAAGAAAGTGCAATTTCCTCAAATAAGCCAATTTCTGTCAATATATTCTACGCGTTATTCAAATACAAAAGGAATCATTTGCTGGCCCTTTTTGACAAACTTGTGATGTCTGTGTATTTTAAAAGTAAAGGGTTTTTACTGGGTCAGGGTGATGTCTCTCCAGATCTCCTGTTCATCCTCCTCCGTGAGCTCTCGCCTTGGTACCTGCTGCTCTCCTATTGGATGATTCTCTCCTCCTCCTTGGGGGGCAGGGTCTACATTTTCCTGCAAAACACATACAGAGCGTTAACTAATTAATTGACTATCAATTATCTTTTATACTTCACTGGCTTGATAGCGTGAGAGACGCTGAGAGATGATGTTGTGTGATTCAAGATTAAATTGAACATAGTTTAGCTGTGACCAGAGCTGTTGAGCTCTGCGTGGCTGCAATGATCGATGTGCAGTCTAGCTCACCTCAGCCTCGTCCTCATGCTGCTTCTTGAGGTTTCTAAACCTGAAGAAACTGTCCTTGTCCCTGAATGAAGGCCTTTTCTTAATTGAGCCAGGGGCCGAGCCTGAAGCCGGACACGGGATGGACTTCAGAGGAGAAGTGGAAGGAAATCTGAGAGGCAAAAGAGAAGACAGCGGTTTGTAATTTTATGTGACCTTTTTGACGGATCACAAAGCAGGTTCCTCCACGACGCCGCCTACCTGTACAGCACATTGTTGTCCTCCAGATCCTCCGAGCCCCAGCGGCCCTTCACGTCTTCGATCACGTGGTTCTTCAGAAACTTCTTCAGGAGCTGCACCGTCTGCTGCCTGGTGACGTCCGGGCCAAAGTTGCTGTTGCTACGCAGCAGCTGGTGCATCCACTCCACGGCGGCGGAGGCGGCGAAGCAGGAGGAGTAGTGTCGGAAGTTCTGCCGGTGTTTCCTCAGGGGCATGCCGGCCCGAAACAATCGAGTCACCTCATTCCACTAAAAAAAAGGGGGAAGGGCGGCGGGGTTCAATGCAGACCAACTGGTTCGTGTACAGCAGAGAATTTAACAAGAAAACATTTCTGACAGGAGCCACCTAAGGACCTAAGGAAGGAGGAGGTGGAGTCTTTGGTGCAGCCTGGTTCCTTCTTTGCTTTTAGAGCAACCATGTCTCCAAAATAGGGAGTAGTGATTCATTCAACTCAGAATGCATTCAGTCTGAGACCAAACACTGTGGCTTGTGGCCCCGGGGGTCATAAAGGTCAAAGGTCATCAGGTTGACTGTATGGTGAGCGCCACTCAAGATTATTTATCACGCTGGAAGCCTGTGGAGTTGAATGTCTCTTTGTCAACCTTTGTTCGGATTTAAAAAAAAAAAGGGGGGGGGGGATTTGAAGAAACTTGAAAACAATGGTGATGAGTTTTCAATTATCATCTGAAATTTTTGTAAAAGAGTAGAAGAAATGTTTTTCAGTTCCAGCGTGAAGCGAGCACGTATCTCAGCTGTCGGATCACTTCTGCTCACATTGTGACTCACTTTTATTGTTTGAAGGTGTGTCAAACAAGGCAATATCCTTACGTTTCTTACATAAAGAGGGTAACTGACATGCACTGTTCTATGCTGCAGAGCACTTAAAACTGACTTAATACTTCAGTTTATCATAAGGTGATATATGGAGAAGTAAAACAATAAATAACTATTTATTACTGTTATTTCTGGTAACATTTGATAATGATGAATACGGTTATTTTGAACCATCAGAAGTTGAATAGTTAATCCAATATTTTATATTATCGATAGTTTTACTTTAGACTAAAACACGCCTGGTTTAGGGACTTCACACAATACTTGGTAGGGTTACGTTGGTGGAAGTGTTCATATAACGTTAACTTAGTCATGGTTAACTGTAGTTTCGATGGAAAGCCTCGTTTTGGAGATTTGATTAATACCACACTAACTTCACTGGATTAATGCTAGTTTACAAATATGAATGAAAAAACTGCAGTAAACATATCGTGTCATACCATTAACAATTTCGTGAAAAACCCGCGGAAGAGTCGGACTTAAAAACGGCCAACAGTTAACGTCATTAGCGATGCTGTTGAAGAGCGTCGTTTCGCTTGAATTAGCCGTTAGCTCGAGTTAGCTAACGTTGACGTCAATGAGGCTGCCAACGTAACGTTGCGTTGACTTACCAGCTTCGTGGCCCGGTAGGGTCCAGGCGTGATAACACGAGAGCTCATGTTCGGCACAGCGCTAAAGTTCTCCCTTCAGCCGATATGACGAGACGTAAATACATCCATTACTCAGGGGAAGGATTTATTCAACCGATGTGTTTTTGGAAGGCAGCATCGATGCTCCGCAGCGTCGGCTGTTTGGCTGCGCTGCGTCTGTTCAAAATTACGAGCCGTGCTCTTCAGGCACGCGATTGGACGGCGCGCGAGTCACGTGGTCTTTTTACAGTGCGCGTGCTTACAGTGAAGCCGAGCGGCGCACGGGAGCTTCGTGTGCAGCCAGCGCGTGAAACAAATCTATTTCGAGGTGTAAAGTCGTCAAACGTGCACGCGTTTAACTGTGACTGTTATCTGGGACAACTTTTATGCCTTCGTTAATATCTTTCTTAAAATCAGTTCGCCCAGAGCTGCAGTGTGCAGTGAGTTTTTACTTTGCTGGTGCTGTCAATTGGCATTAGCATATCATAAAAGGCCCTTTGTGGGGATTATACTCTGCAGAAATGGTGGGGGGTCGGAGAAGGACTCTGGATAGATACTGGGAGGTTAGATTTGAGTGAAGCCACTGCTATGGTCATGCTACTGACTGTAGGATGTAAACAGGCCTTCATGAACCATACATCCAGCTTGCTGTTATAAAATACATCTAAACATGTTTGAAAATATAAATGAAAACCTTGGGTTACACACAAAATCTAGTTCCATATAGAGGAAGGCCAATTACCTTTTGTTGGTGAATCTACTCCTTCCTCATTAATACACATTTATATTATAAAACTTGAAATTGCTGGTTTCACACCTGCATGAACTGTATGTGGGAATGAGGTGACTAAATGCCACAAAATCACGCCTTAATGCCAGATTTACAGTACAAAGAATGCAGATAGACTGTTCCTCTTCAGCCTTCTAACTTTGCACATTTTAAAATGAAATAAGAAAAACACACAGCACGCATTTTGAGTGTGAGATTCGCTCTCGCTTGAGCAGTTGTGGTAGTTCACAGCTCATCGAGACTCAGGGAAAAACCCAGGAGAGGCGCCAACATGTGGTTGTGGAGTACGGGCGCCAAGAACCATATATATCCTTGCAATTGTTTTTTAATGGAAATTCTAATGAAGTTTTCTTGGGATAACAGATTAATCTTCTTTCCCCTAAAAATGAGGGATTATGCTAATAATATTAAGTAAACGCATGAACGTATACGAACGTTATTTACAGTACGCATATATGTTTTTCATATGCGCCTCCTATGCTCCTATGCGCTTGTAGAGTGCATAGGAGCCGCTGCAGCGTAGTGGGGGGGCAGCGGCTTTACATGCACGACCATTGCATGTCCAACGGTGATGGGGCTTCGGTGTGTTTAACTCTATTATATGCCATCAGTGTGGTTTGTGTCCGTTAGGTTCAGTAATAGACAGCTGACATTTGTACATTGTAGACAGCTTGTACATTGGACGTGAACTAAGCGGAAGTTAAACGACATGACGTTCAGTTGTTGTTTTTTCAAAGTATTCATTCATTACTCAAGTAGAAGTACTAGGGTTTAAAAAGACTCCTGTAGAAGTTGAAGTATCGACTCAAGCTTTTTACTTAAGTAAAAGTATAAAAGTACTGGTTTCAAAACTACTTAAAGTATAAAAGTAAAAGTAATGTAAGAAATTCCATTAAGGACAAACTGTCAGGGAGCTGCATGGCGGGGAAGGTAGGACTCAGACGCAGAGTTTTCAAAAAGAAAAGGGACTTTAATTGTCAAAAAGGTTTTCAAAAGCAAAAGGCCAAGGGGGCAAAAAACGAAGACAGGAACCAGGAACGAGAAGAAGATTGTGGACAGGGACTAGGACGTCCATACAATGAACAATGACGCGACAAGTGACAACAGACACACACAGCTTAAATACACAAGGGAGGTGCAGGTGATTGGACACAGCTGGGAACAATCATGACATGACAGACAATCACAGCGGACGACAGGACAAGGCAGGAAGTGACCCAGGGAGAACAGAAGAAGGAAACTACAAAATAAAACCAGACATTAACCCAAACCGTGACACAAACTTGCGTAGCCTCGCTCACACAACACGTCAGTCCGTTACAATGTGATCAGAAGGTGCCTGCAGATCACGTGGTCGCACCCCTGTTTATAATGCTGGGAAACACTGAACTGGCAGCGGTCCGTTAGGACAAACCCACGGTCATGAAGACACTCATTTAACGTTACGTGAATTCTGCGTAAGGAAGAGGAGGAGGAGGAGGCTCCATGTCGCTAAATACCAACTTACCAAAGACCACTTTTCCCACCCGGTGTCGCTCCGATCTGCCGGCGCATCGCGGAGAAAACCGATCGTGTGTCTGGACGCTAAATGTTTATACTTCTCATCCAAACACAATCAAATGCACTCTGTCCGCATAGCGCCGTTTCTCTAGATGGGTTCTTTTGTGTTTGTGTTTTTAAACTGCGACTAGCCGGAAGAACCGAGGTTGTTTTTAAAATGTAAGGAGTAGAAAGTACAGATATTTGCGTGAAAATGTAAGGAGTAGAAGTAAAAAGTCGTCTGAAAAATAAATACTCAAGTAAAGTATAGATACCCAAAATAAGTAGTAAGTAACATAACTACGAGAACGTCGCGTAAAACAGGCTTTCGAATGCCTTCTTAAGAGACTTCGTGCAACGAAGGATTTACGTCGGGTCAAAAACGTGCCGTGACCCGGATTCGAACCGGGGTTGCTGCGGCCACAACGCAGAGTACTAACCACTATACGATCACGGCGAGCTATCCACCGGGCGATGAGCCATGGTGTAGATAGGTGACAAGTTGATATGATGGAGGACTGGGAAATATACATGTTTTTATGTGAGTAGGTCGTTATTTTAGTGAAATACTTACGGAGTGATACATGTCGTGCACATTAAAGCAGGTGTCTACAGAAACATCACTCTGTCGTTACAATGTTGTAAAATGTTCATTGTAAAACGATCATAGGCTCTCTTGTCGAGACGTCGATTTTGAATAAATAAGTCTTAGGTCTGTTTTAGCATTGCTTTGGGTTTAGGTGGCATATGGTCATTAGAGTGTGAAAAACAAGTTAGCAGGGACACTGTATTCTGTCTTTCCTGATGAGGGTGTGGCTTGAGGCAGTTTAAAAACGTAGTCGTGAAGTGATTGGTCAAATACGATGTATTCATACGGATTCGATCTATCCTCTTCACCCATTGGCCAAGAGGCAGCCAGCCTCGCTTGTAATTGGCTGACTAAACAACGCGAGTTAATTTCAAAATAGAGCGTTTCTCTTCCCGTGTGTTGTTGAAGGCAGCGTGTCGGAAACGTTTGCCCGGCTGGTAGCGGGGCGGATTTAGTAGTTGCAACCGGGCGACAATAACTTTAAACGTTTAAAAAACGAAACGCGTAAAATGTAACGTTAACTTAGCTAGCGAACTATCAGCTACCGAACCCCTTTTCTTTCCGTTGAAATGGCCGAAACGGAAAGTTCAACGCGGAGAGGAGTCCTGGACTTCAGTCCAGTAAAGAGCGACAACGCCAACAAGGAAAACGAGGTTCCAGTTTTGATCTTGACCCTGTTTTCCAAGGCTCCTTTTGTGTCATTTGGAACAGTAAAGCTCGGCACCTCCAAGTCCGTCCTTCTGCGCATCGAGAACCCGACGCGGGACTCTGAAGCGGAGGTCACCGTCGAGAGGATCCCCTCGAGCAAAGGCTTCTCCGTGGACCGCGACGCGATCACGATCCAGGTAGGTTCACATCACAGGCCAGCGACTCACGTGAAACCTCCCACGGGACCCTCGATGAGGGTCCTTGCGGTTATTCACCGCGTCCCCGCGTTGTGTTCTGCAGCCCGAGGACTCGTTCGGTCTGACGGTGACATGGACTCCGTCAGAAGAAGGTGCAATCAGAGAGCTCATCCTCTTCAGCGCCAACGGGGTCCTCAAACTCCAGGCCGTGCTGCTGGGGAGAGCAGAAGCCCCCAAGAAGAAGAAGGTACACAGAGGCTGCTGCGGTGACGTAGATGTTGTGATCATTAATCCATTGGTTGGAAGAAAAGGTGTAGGGATGGTTGAAGAAATGTTTGTTTCCCGATTGTAAATTGGTGTCATTTTCAGATCTTGTACAGCGACAACAATTAATACTAATAGATTAGATAATGAAAATGATCAGTCAGTTTTAGCCCACTAATCAGACATCCTTTGGTTATTTGCTGCTTGGTTAAATGTTGCACAAGTACTTGCTGAAGCTGAATCAGGGAACCTAATCCTTCATACTAACCTTATACTTCAGTACTTTTTTTTCCTTTAATATCTTTTGTGTTTCAGAAAAGCCTGTGGGACACAATCAAAAACAAAAGGGATGGTGAAAAAGTAACTGCACCAAGGAGAAAGAAAACCGAACAACCATTGAAGATGTCTGCCAATAAAACCTTCCAGGTGTCCAGAAAGCCGCAGTACAAGCGGGAAAAGCCACGCAGCCCGCTGGCGTCGCTCAATGAGGGCAAAGTGGTCCGGCAGAGATCCTTCTCCAAGCTCGGCCCCCTTGACGATTATTCTCAGAGACCTGCCTCGAATTCCACCGAGAGGCAACGGCCCGGGGGCTCGTTGGACCAGGAGAACGTCCGTCCCGTTCAGAGGAACTCTCCCCTCGTCCTGTTCGTAGCGGCCGGGGAGCCGGTGGACTCTGGCAACGTGTCGGCGTGCCCCGACGCCTTCGTCGGAAAACCCGAAAGCAAAATGCTCAACAGGACGCTGTCGCCCGTCGGGACCCCCGACCGGTTTAAGAGGCTCATGCCGCGCATTCAGTCAGATGGCCCACTTCCTGCTCCTGCAAATTCTGAGGGTGACAGCGCGCCACCTGGAACCCCAGTTCTCTCTTTGAAAGACGCGCTGGCCCTGATCGACTCTGATCTGAGCCTCATCAGCACCAGCCCCAGAGACGCTAGTTTGAGCTGCAGTTTTTCCGATTCACTGGAGTCCAAGAGTGGGAATCGTGGCTGGGGGGCCGACGGAAAGGATCTCCAAGCGTTACCCGATAGCCCACAGGGGCCCGAGTCCAGGGAGACCAGGCTGACCTTCTTCGTCAGCGACACGGCCGTTGTTTCGGAGAGTGCGGCGGAAGGGCTCCAAAAGGCCCCTTTCACCTTCGCCACGGTGACCAAGGGCCGCGCGCCGGTCGAGGCCGACCACTCGAGCGGGAGGAAAGTAAAGCGGTCCAGGCGGAGGCTTTTAGAGAGGACGCTCGAGCTGTCCGACGGCCGGTGCGAGTCCGGACCGGTCGCCCCCCGTCTCCCCGTCATAGACCTGCACGCAGGAGCCACGGCGCGCTCCCCCTGCGCCAACACGCCGCCGGGCCGGGAGGTCGCTTCCTCCCGGGGGACCCTTCGGCCCGACTGCTCGCCTACAGCAGTCACCTTCCCCGTCGTCTCCCCCCCATCAGTCGCCCCCGGCCGCTTCTCGTTCTCGCCCCCACCCGTCGCTTTCGGGGCGACCATCTCTCCCTCGCCCCTGGGCTCCTCGTCCCCGCTGCACCAGGTGTCCGGGACCCCTTCGGTGCCGCCGTGTGCCCACGACGACTCGTTCCCCGTCCACGTGGCGGCGGCGAGCAAGAAGAGGAAGAGCGAGGAGTATTTGAGAAGTGACGCCAAGGCCGCGGATGGCGGGAAGGCCGAGCGCTTCAAAAGGAGCAGGGTGGCGACGGCGGCGGCGGGAAAAGCTGAGCCGCCGCGGCGCCCTGTGCAGGAGAGGAGGAGTGCATCCCTGAGGCGACCGTCGAAAGCAGCAGGTGAGCAGGTGTCTCCATTGAAGAGCCATTGCGGTGTTTTATAGGGGAATCTAGAGAATACTGTGGATGTTGCGCCCTCATTGACATATTTGGGATGGACAAAATAAAAGAAACACCTCCTGTGTAATAATACAGTTCAAGCCAAGTGTCAATGAATATGATCATTATATGTTGCCAAAAAACGGATGTGTTGTGATCTGTATGCGTATGTTCCTGGACCCATCCTACCTTATACAATGCTTCCTTTCTTCAGGCTCTGTGCGGTCAACGTCTTCATCTCTGAAGACGGCGAGGCCTGCGGTTCCTTTCCAGGCAAAGCAATCGAGCTCCAATGTCTCCTCACGAGGTATAACACACATGCTCTTGTGGTGAAGATCTGTCTGAGTGTCTCTGAGTTCTGCCAATGTCGATGTGTGATCATAACACAACACCACCTTTGACTCTGGCGTTCACAGGTGCACGGGCATGTGGCGTTTCCTCCGTGAAGACCACGAAGGTGGTTGCCGTTGCGCAGTCAAAGCTGACCTTCATTAAGCCGGCGCAAACGGGTACAGGATCATTTTGTGGCGTAGAAGCTCTCGTTTTTATCTTAAACCACACACCTACTCATCTGCGTCGCCCTCTTTCCTCTCAGCCATCCCGAGGCACCCGATGCCATTCGCTGCCCAGAACATGTTCTATGACGAGCGGTGGATCGAGAAGCAGGAGCGGGGGTTCACCTGGTGGCTGAACTATGTCCTCACCCCAGACGACTTCAGGGTCAACACCGAGGTCGCCAAAGGTAGTAACATTCAGATGTACTCCAAATGTAGCGTGTCTGTGCGAGGGACTTGGCCGTCTGGAACCGTCTCTTCTCCCTTTGTTTCCTGGTCGCAGTGAATGCCGTGACCCTGGTGCTCGGCGGCGACGGCGACAAGTACAGTGTGCCCAAGGCTCCCACCAAAGAAGAGATGTCCTTCAGCACCTACACGGCCCGGCGGAAGCTGAACCGCCTGCGGCGCGCTGCCTGCCAGCTCTTTGCTTCGGAGGCCCTGGTCAAGGCCATCCAGAGGCTGGAGCTGGAGGTGGAGGCCAAGAGGCTGCTCGTCCGAAAGGACCGCCATCTTTGGAAGGACATTGGTAAGGAGCGCCGCGCGCGGGAGGGGGGGGGGGGTCGCGACACACCGTGCGACGGAGGGGATTTAAATGCTCAACGAGCGCGACCGTCCCGCTCTTTACCCGTTTTCCTGTCGTCCCATCAGGTGAACGCCGAAAGCTCCTCCACTGGCTCCTGTCGTACAATCCGCTGTGGTTGAGGATCGGGCTCGAGGTATTCTGATTTAAACTAACAACGTGTCCTCCTTTGTGAACCCTCCCCCTCCCCGACGCCTGCTAAGCTAAATGTGGCAATGTGGCTCCTTCTCAGACGATCTTCGGGGAGCTGATCTCACTGGAGAGCAACAGCGACGCTTTGGGTCTGGCTCTGTTCATCCTCCAGCGGCTGCTGTGGAACCCGGACATCGCCGCTCAGTTCAGACACGCCAAAGTGCCTCACCTCTACAGAGACGGTACCTGATTGTCTGTTTGTTTGTGTCGTCTGGACCGCCAACGTGTGTTAATTGCGATGAGCGGACAGAAAGTGTGCGTGTGCGTGTGCGTGTGTGCGAGTGTGGTGGCTTTAGATTTTCATCAAATACAAGAGATGCCGAGTGAGAGCTTGTGCGTGTTTAACTGCAAATGCTTTCATCAAATTATACTGCAGGTTGTTATAATACAATAATAAGTGCGACATGGAGAAGTCTGCTAATTTGCATAGTATGTAGAATGTGTTGGTTTGTTGGATCAAACTCCGTTATTCCATTTCTAGTTATATAAAAAAGCAATTCAGTTGTGATGTTTGTCACTTTTTGCAAAAATATCCAATCTACTAATCTCTGTAGCTTTGGTGTATTTTAATATTTTCTATATATTCTCATATATCTTAAAACGAGAAAAAAAAAATCTGTTGGGCCACGGGATAATTTGGCCCAACTTAAAAACAGATTGGACTTCTAACACCTGTTCATTAAATACATGTTTGAAAATAGGGGATTTGATTTAGTATTTTTTTTTCTGTTGTGTTTTGAGAGTTGTGGAGCCTTTTTCTGGCTTCGCTAAAGCTGTGGTGTTTCTCTGGACTGGTGGTAATGTCTCCGTTAGGCCACGAGGAGGCGCTGTCTCGCTTCACTCTGAAGAAGCTTCTTCTGCTGGTGTGTTTCCTGGACAAAGCCAAAGAGGCCCGTCTGATTGAGCACGACCCCTGTCTGTTCTGCCTGGATGCCGAGTTCAAGGTAGGCCAAAGTCCTCCCATGTAAACGGATCCAATACCTAATTATAGCATTTAGGTCCTGATTTTAGTTCTTAAAGATCCAGTCCTGTCAGATCTGTCTTTTATTTCCAGTTTGAGGGCAGCATTATTGAGAATAATAATCATATAGCAATTAAGTGCTAAATGGGGATATTGAGTTTGTTCTTTGTTGTTTCCCTGCTGTCAGCTTCGGGTGTAAGAGCAGCGCACAGATTGTAGTGATGCGTTAACGGTTAATGGCTATTTTACTTCCCCGACTGTCTGATTTAGGAGCTGATACCAACACTCAACAATTCACACGCGTACAGATCATTTCTAAAATTGCTTGGCAAATAGTTTGTGATCAACAGATGGATTTAGTGACCGTGAGACTGAATTGTTTTGTACCAAATCTTACCGTAGTGTGGAGTCCTTGTGCTTTGGGGCAGATGATTGCAGGTTTCAAATGAGACCATGTGATGCTTTGTACATCTGAGAGGGAGGAAGTGCACTGCTATGTATTTGTATTTGTATTTTGCTATGTGTATTTAAAAGCATATGGGGAGCACAGGCCTGGCCGCCTCTCATAAGTGACCCTCACGTTGCCCACTCTCACGTTTTGTGAATTTCAAACCCTCAGTCGGCACATTGATGAAGCTTTTTTCACGTGGTTTCGTCTCGCTTCTGCTTTATGTTTTTTTTAAATAAAATATTTCTTTTCCTCAACAGACGAGTCGAGACCTGCTGCTGGCCTTCTCCAGGGACTTCCTGAGCGGGGAAGGCATCCTCCCCCGGCACCTGGGCTACATGGGGCTGCCCGTCTCCCACGTTCAGAGGCCCCTGGACGAGTTCAACTTCGCTGTGAAGAACTTGGCAGTCGATCTGAAATGCGGCATTCGTCTAGTGTGAGTGTGTGCGTTTACTTATTTTAAACCCCAGACCAGTGGAGCAGTCGGGTATTGTGCAGGTTTGTGTGTTTACGCGTTAAAAAAAAAGCCGCTCGCAGGGGTTAGAAACTGGACACGGGGCCCTCTTCATAAATAGCCGTCGCGTTCGTTCCTCTGGTTGAATGAAGCCAGTGGGGACAAAGTATAAGATGAGCTTACAGGCAAGGTTTTTTTTTTTTTCACCCCGTCCGTGTGCTTCTGTACGACGGCTTCGTGTGATTGCCATAGCAACACGCTAGTGCTAGTGAGATGCAGTCGTAAGCCTGCGTTTGATTGGTTGCTGGCATCAAGATGAAGGTGGAGTTTGAAGATGGCCGTGGTCGAAGCAAAGGTTCTGGGTGTAGTTGTATTCAGGAAGTGGGTGCTAATCGCATCCCTTTTCATCTTCAATCGTTTTTATTCTGCCGTGTTTTCCAGAAAAGAGATTTATGTGAAGACGTTCTTTATTTATATTGCCGGCTAGTTGGTTTAATGATCAATTCTGCTCTAATATTACAATCAAAGCCAATGAACCAACAAAGCTGATGAAACATGGAATGAGATGGTGCTTAAGATCAAATTGTAAAAAGCGAAATGCTTCTTTGTAGGATTTTTTTTTTTAAATCTTTTTTTCTCAAATGTTAAAACAGAAATACTGATACTAATGATGTTGATTCTGGTCATTTGGGACTTCATTTCTTCTGCAGCACAAGTAAGATGGATAATTGAAAAGGTGCCACAGCAAGAAGCATGCAGCACTTCACAAGTGTCACGTCTTTGATGTGGGGGTTTGCTTTCAGGCGAGTGATGGAGCTCCTCATCCAGGACTGGAGTTTGTCAGCCAAGCTGCGTCTGCCGGCCATCAGCCGCCTGCAGAAGGTCCACAACGTCGACGTGTCTCTGCAAGTGCTCAAAAGCAAAGGGGTCGACCTCAAGGACGAACACGGTAAACACGAACACGCTCAACCTGAAAGAACGCGCGTCCACCAGATGCTGTTAAAGTCCCTGTATTTTCTCACAGAAAGCTTTCCTAGTCGGATGTGTATTACATATGGAGCTGTATTTTCCATATTTTTGACACGGGTCAATTACTACCTTTTTCACTTCAGTGTGACCGCCTGCGATTTCAAAGCAAACCTTTTTGTGTTTGATGACAAACGGCGGCAACATAATGGGATGCTTTGCTTTTCATGTGACAACGTGATGCTCTGTGCCGGTGCACCTCCGCATTAAGTGGCCGTTTGTCTGTGACTAAACGCTCCAGGATGGAAGACGCAAAGGGAATCAGAAAATTAAACCCAATAACTTTCCCCGCTTAATCGACGTCTTTGCAGACAAACATACCGAACGATTTCAAAGTCATTCAATTGCTTGGAATGATTTACAATAACGTGTTAATCTCAGTGTTGTTGTAGGTGGTGCATCACTAGTGCACCAAACCGCCAGGAAATGTCTTCAAACGATTTCTTGCGATGAAATGTTAAACCAAAGATATGAAACGTCCTCACGTTTTGAGGAGGACGAAACGGAGAACATTTGTCACCTTTGCTTAATGCATGAATAATGCAAAACGGATTTGGTTCTGGTTTTTATTTTTTTCATTCCAGATTCCACAAAAATAGATGTTTAATCTGAGTTCATCACAACAGATGAAAAATGTGTCCTTAAGCGTGTAGCATAAATATCAGGTGTAACCGAGTGAAGAAGGTATTGTGTGCCCTGGTCCACTGGAGATGCTTTGGATTTTAAATTATTGCTCACGTGTGTGTGTGTGTGTGTGTGTGTGTGTGTGTGTGTGTGTGTGTGTGTGTGTGTGTGTGTGTGTGTGTGTGTGTGTGTGTGTGTGTGTGTGTGTGTGTGTGTGTGTGTGTGTGTGTGTGTGTGTGTGTGTGTGTGTGTGTGTGTGTGTGTGTGTGTGTTCCAGTGCTCTGTGCGCATCTAAAACTAAAAAGATATATATTTTTAGGTTCATATTCTGTACTCAAATTCAATGAGTATGAAGGGAACCCGTACCACACGTTTCTGTAATCCTCCCTCGCAGCTTCAGGCGCTCGGGTTAACGTTGATCTCTGATGAGGTGGCCCTTGTTAAGGGGTCTTACACCGTGGTTCTAGTATCCTTACTGTAATTCTGATAAAAGCTCACAAGGCGGCGTTACTAAATGTTCGACCCAACCCAAAGTTAGCGTTTAACTGTCTCATGCCACGATTCAGAATCATGATGTTCATTTTTTTTTAAATCCTTTAACGAATCTCAGATTTTTTTTACTTAACCCGTACTTGAAGTAGCGTGTCTCCGTTTCAGGCTCCAGCATTGATTCCCGAGACATCGTGGACGGACACAGAGAGAAGACACTGAGCCTCCTTTGGAAGATCATCTTTGCGTTTCACGTGTGTACCAGACCTTGTTTCCAGTCGGCCAGTAGAGCACGCCAGTGTCTGCTTTTTAAAAAAAATACTGAAATAGTCAAATGATCTGTTCAGGTGGAGAGGATTTTGGACGAGGATCAGCTGAGGGATGAAATTGGCTTCCTGAAGAGAAGCCTGAGGACCAAGCGACGGCTGGCGTCTCTTCGGGCCGATCGAGGCCTTCGGCCCAGTCCTTCAAAGGCCCGCGCGCCGTACGAACACGGCAGCACCAAGATTACCCTGCTGATGGACTGGGTCCGCGCCGTGTGCGACTTCTACAATCTGAAGGCGAGTTTGACGTTTCAGTTTCAGCTCACAGGCCAGACGGTTGTGGTTTGAATTGATCATAATTTAATCTTGTGCACCAGCTGCAGTTTGTCCTTGGACGTGTTCAAAGGCCGAGTGGTGACGGCTTCCCGTCAAGGGCAAAAAATAATCAATAGTGCTTTAACAGGCCGCTGTTTGATTTAAGTTGGTAAACTGTTGTGAAACCTCATTGCGCTGCTGGGAAATGATGCAACCTCACTGTGTTTGCATCAACATCATCACCAAAAGAACTTTTAATAGGAAGCTATATTACTCAGGACTTCTCCACATCTCACTCAAAAGTCCTCATTAATCGGACGTAAAAACTTAAAAAAAACAACGGTAAACGAGGTGTGTTGTCCGTCTGTGTGCAGGTGGAAAACTTCACCGTGACGTTCTCTGATGGCCGCGTCCTCTGCTACCTCATCCACCACTACCACCCGGGTCTCCTGCCCGAGAGGGCCGTCAGTCACCGCACCACCCAGACGGTGGAGTGCTCGCAGAGGGGTCGCCTGGAGCTCAACTGCTCTGCCAGCGACTCCGACAGCTCCTTTGACTCGCCGCCGCCGGGCCTCACCGGTACGCGTCAGCCCGCAGGCCGTGTCTCCTGTGCCGTTCTCCGCTTGGATGCACTTTAGAGAAAACCCATAATCCAGTTTGATGTATATGACATTTTGGTTGCATTCGTATGAAAAGGAATTTGACACGTGGGGCTCAATAATAAATACCGTTGTCAAACGTGACCGTGGGATTGGGCGAAAGAGTTAACACTTCTTTTATATGAAGTTCTTAAAGGACACATTTCAATTAAAAAAGTACTTCATTTTTTTTAATAAAAATTCAGGTTTTAACTGAAATGTTTAATGTTTTGTGCCTTCATGGAATTTTTGATTTGTTTCAAAGGATATTAAAATACCATAGTTGTACTTTAGTTGGAGGTTTGGTTTAGAAAGGGGGATTAACGGCATTCTATGTCTCAAGTGAAATGCTTTTAATCTCCTATTAAGGACTTTTAAAAGGAAATGATGACTTTTTTTTTTATTTGTGAACAGGCCCAGATTTGCCATCTGTGGAGTTTAAAGAGCTACTGGAGAATGAAAAAAACAACTTTGGACTGGTCAACGCTGCCGTGTCCTTTCTGGGTGGCGTCCCTGCCATGATCAACCCAGCCGACATGTCCAACACCATCCCCAATGACAAGGTGAGGCCAGACGGGAGGTGGAGCAGCCATTGTTTGTTCTATCAGATGATGCTGCGTGGGCGTCATTGCCAACATCAAGACTTTTACAGCATCATCAGGCCCACTTAAAAGAACATCTTAATGCTTTCCAATTCTTTATACATCTATCTTATTCACCAGCAGCAATGATTTCTTTCCCTCTTTTGTGTGTTTGTCAAGGATTTAAAACATTTTTAAAAGTTTAGAGTAAAAAAAAAAGCTTTCAAGAAATTTAAATCCATCAGTGAAATATTTTTTCTCTGCACCTCTGCCTTCACGCACCACTGTTTCTTCACAGGTTGTGATGTCTTACCTGTCCTTCCTGTGTGCTCGTCTTCTGGATCTGCGGAATGAAAGCCGAGCCGCTCGGGTCATACAGGGCGCCTGGAGGAAGTACAGATTAAAGAAGCATCTACAGCTCTACGAGGTTGGCTCAATGTTTGGCACAATTGCAAAGATCAGGCTGATCAATCCTGTTCTCTTCATGTTTTAGCTTTACTTTCAACAAATTCAGTAGTTATCTCATTTATAAATTCCTATTGTCTCAATGATCATTTTAAAAATAGGCTTGTTTCTTGATTCGTTGTTTGGACACAGGAAAGAAACACGGCTGCCATGAAAATCCAGTTAGTTGTGAGGAGTTTTCTCCAGAAGCGCAGAGCGAAGAGGCAGAAAGAAGCTGCCGCCGTCATCCAAGCGGTCTGGAGGGGTTTCGTAGCCCGCAACAGGCTGAGGCTGCAGAAGCAGGCGCATCTTCGGGCTCTGCAGCATCAAGCGGCAACTCTCATCCAGGTGAGGAGAACTTCTTAGTTTATCAACATCTGGAATCAATTCAAAAAGGAAAATATTGCATTTCAGACGTTACAGAAGCCGTGGTACGTTTGAGGCTTTTTTGTTGTTGTTGATCCCATGATGTTTTTCTTGCGTCGCAGTTTGAAAAGGCTTTGTCCTCCGCTTACATGCTGCCATCAAACAGTTTTCCATTTTGTTGCGACGAGGACACCGGCTTGATAACGCAGCCTGTGTGTGCAACTGTTCTTTGAATATTCTTCTTATCTCATCCCTGCAGACTCAATGGAGGATGTTTCGGGCCTGGAGGGCTTACCGGCGCCTCAGCTACTACGCCATTGTTGTCCAAGCACAATGGCGAATGAGGCGGGCGGCCGCCGTTTATGGAAGAATTTGCTGGGCGGTGGCTGTCATTCAGAAGCAGTCGCGGGCATGGGCAGTGGCCAAAAGAGATCGGGAACAGTACCTCTCCCTTAGAGCTGCAGTGGTGAAAATACAGGAAGGGTACAGAAGATGGAAAACCCGGAAAACGGAAAAGGAAAACCGCGCCGCCGGAGTGATACAAGCCGCGTTCAAGAAATGGTATCAGCAAAAGATGTCGGCGCGAACGGCTGCCGCTGTAAAGATCCAGTCCTGGTACAGAATGCTGATGAGTCTCCATCAATACAGAAAGATCCAGAGGAGCACGGCGCTCATTCAGGCGCACTGCAGAGGTCACGCGCAGAGACGCCGCTTCCGGGCGCTGCTGCGGCGGCGGCGCTCGGCCGTTGTCCTCCAGAGCGCCTTCAGAGGGCGCGCCGTCAGGAAGCGGGTGGCGGAGATGAGGCGCGCCGCGGTCGCAATCCAGCGGCGCTTCAGGGCCCGCGCGGAAAGGGACGCGGCGCGGCAAATGTTTGCGAGGGTGAGGCGGGCCGCCGTTGTCACGCAGGCGGCTTACCGCAGCAAAGTGGCTCGGGAGCGGCTGAAAAAACGCCACCAGGCGGCCGCGGCCATCCAGGCGGCGTTCAGGATGTGGGCCGCCCGGCGGCGCTACCGCGACACCAGAAATGCGGCAGCTGTGATTCAGCGGAAATACAGAGCCACGGTTTTGGCTCTCGAGGCCAAGAAGGATTACGACACCCTGAGGAACGCCGCGCTGGTCATACAGGCTAACTGGAGAGGCCGCGCCGAGCGGAGGGCGGCGGAGAAGCGCCGTCAGTGTGCGACACTCATCCAGGCTCACTACCGGCGCCACCTGGCGCAAGCAGCGTACCGGTCCAAGAGAGCGTGCGCCGTGGTCGTACAGCGTCACTACAGGGCGCACGCGGCTGGGAAGGAGGCGAGGAAAGCGTACCTGCGCACCAGAGCGGCCTGTGTGGCTCTGCAAGCTGCTTTCAGAGGCATGCGAGTCAGGACCGAGCTGAAGCAAAGCCAGCGGGCAGCGACGGTCGTTCAGGCTTCGGTGAGGATGTTTTTATGCCGGAAACGGTACGTCCTCCTGCAGAGCGCGGCGATCGTCATCCAGAGCCGATACCGAGCTCTTCTGGCCTGCAGGGCACAGCGGAAAGCGTACGGCGCGCTAAAGCAGGCCACCGTAAAGATACAGGCAGCGCACCGTGGACGTAGAGACCGGCGCGCTCTGAAGAAGAGGCACAAAGCTGCCGGCGCAATCCAAGCTCAGTTCAGGATGCACAGAATGCGAATGGCCTTCCTCGCCACCAAGTGCGCCGCCATTATGGTTCAGGAACGCTACAGGGCCAAAATGCTCAGGAACCGGCAGATGCAGATGTACAGGACAATGAAGTCTGCGGTCGTAACAATCCAGGCAGCATATCGCGGCTACAGGGCAAGGTGCGAGGTGGCAGAGATGCACCGAGCAGCCACAGTCATTCAGAGGAAGTTTCTCGCCATCAGGGGTAGAAACCAGTTCCTGGCCCTCAAGGCAGCCGCTTTGGTTATTCAGCGGCGGCGCAGAGCAGTGACGCTGGCCAGAAAAGAACGCTTGGACTATCTGTCCAAGCGAACTGCAGTCATTTGTCTGCAGGCAGCTCACAGAGGACGCAGGGTGAGGAAGCAGTTGCGTATGATGCATTCTGCAGCTGTGACCATTCAGTCGCACTTCCGGAAGCACCAACATAGAACCTACTACAAGAATCTCCAGTGGGCTGCAGCAGTTTTGCAAGCGAGTTACAGAGCCAAAAAGGAAATGAGAAAGGAGATGCAATCCCTGAATGCGAAGAGAAAGGCTGCTGTTGTTTTACAAGCGGCCCTTCGAGGAATGAAATCCAGACGACTCTTTAAACGCAGGCATCATGCTGCCAGTGTGATCCAGAGAGCCTTTAGAGCCCACTCTCAGTGCAAGCAGTATCTGACCTTGAGGTCCTCCGTCCTCACCATTCAGCAGAGGTATCGGGCCACTGCAGCAGCAAGAGTACAAATGCACGAATACCAATCAATGCGCCGTGCTGCTGTCGTCCTCCAGGCAGCATTCAGGGGTCGGCAGGTCAGAAAGCAGGTTGCTGGTTGGCATCAGGCCGCCATTGTCATCCAGTCTGCCTTCAGAAAGCACAGAGAGGAAGTCAAATTCCGAGCCATGCGTCTGTCTGCCGTCATCATCCAGAGGTACTACCGCGCCTGCGTTCTGCAGAGGCAACAGAGAGGAAAGTTCCTGAAGACCAAGCAATCCGCCGTCACCATTCAGGCAGCATTCAGAGGTCATCGTGTGCGAACCAACATGGCCCTGATGCATAGGGCAGCTGCTGTTATTCAGGCAAACTTCAAGCGGCACAAGCAGCAGTCAGCCTTCAGGAAACAGCTGTGGGCAGCCTGCGTCTTACAGCGGAGGTTTAGGGCTCAGAGACTGAGAAACGCTGAGATGAAACATTATCAGGAGGTTAAGGAAGCTGTCACTAATCTACAAGCTGCCTTCCGTGGAATGAAATCCAGAAGAATGATCAAACAAAGGCATCGTGCTGCTTGTGATCTCCAGAGAGCTTATAGAGCCTTCTGTAAACGCAAGCAGTACCTACAACTGAAATTGTCCGTCATTACTATTCAGAGAAGATATCGAGCTGCTGTTGCAGCCAAAGCCCAAAGAAAACGTTACCAGGAAATGCTTTGTGCAGCCGTCGTCCTCCAGGCAGCATTCAGGGGTCGGCAGGTCAGAAAGCAGGTTGCTGGTTGGCATCAGGCCGCCACTGTCATCCAGTCTGCCTTCAGAAAGCACAGAGAGGAAGTCAAATTCCGAGCCATGCGTCTGTCTGCCGTCATCATCCAGAGGTACTACCGCGCCTGCGTTCTGCAGAGGCAACAGAGAGGAAAGTTCCTGAAGACCAAGCAATCCGCCGTCACCATTCAGGCAGCATTCAGAGGTCATCGTGTGCGAACCAACATGGCCCTGATGCATAGGGCAGCTGCTGTTATTCAGGCAAACTTCAAGCGGCACAAGCAGCAGTCGGCCTTCAGGAAACAGCTGTGGGCAGCCTGCGTCTTACAGCGGAGGTTTAGGGCTCAGAGACTGAGAAACGCTGAGGTGAAACATTATCAACAGTGCAGAAGAGCAGCCGTTGTGTTCCAGGCTGCATATCGTGGAATGAAATTAAGGCAGGAGATCAAACGCAGGCACCAGGCTGCCAGTGTGATCCAGACAGCCTTTAGAGCCCACTCTCAGTGCAAGCAGTATCTGACCTTGAGGTCCTCCGTCCTCACCATTCAGCAGAGGTATCGGGCCACTGCAGCAGCAAGAGTACAAATGCACGAATACCAATCAATGCGCCGTGCTGCTGTCGTCCTCCAGGCAGCATTCAGGGGTCGGCAGGTCAGAAAGCAGGTTGCTGGTTGGCATCAGGCCGCCATTGTCATCCAGTCTGCCTTCAGAAAGCACAGAGAGGAAGTCAAATTCCGAGCCATGCGTCTGTCTGCCGTCATCATCCAGAGGTACTACCGCGCCTGCGTTCTGCAGAGGCAACAGAGAGGAAAGTTCCTGAAGACCAAGCAATCCGCCGTCACCATTCAGGCAGCATTCAGAGGTCATCGTGTGCGGACCAACATGGCCCTGATGCATAGGGCAGCTGCTGTTATTCAGGCAAACTTCAAGCGGCACAAGCAGCAGTCGGCCTTCAGGAAACTGCTGTGGGCAGCCTGCGTCTTACAGCGGAGGTTTAGGGCTCAGAGACTGAGAAACGCTGAGATGAAACATTATCAGGAGGTTAAGGAAGCTGTCACTAATCTACAAGCTGCCTTCCGTGGAATGAAATCCAGAAGAATGATCAAACAAAGGCATCGTGCTGCTTGTGATCTCCAGAGAGCTTATAGAGCCTTCTGTAAACGCAAGCAGTACCTGCAACTGAAATTGTCCGTCATTACTATTCAGAGAAGATATCGCGCCTGCGTTCTGCAGAGGCAACAGAGAGGAAAGTTCCTGAAGACCAAGCAATCCGCCGTCACCATTCAGGCAGCATTCAGAGGCTGGTGTCTCAGGATGGACATAAGGCGACAAAATCACGCCGCAACTGTGATCCAGTCGTGCTGGAAGTGCTCGGTGCAAAGGCGCACCTTCCAAAGGACGCGTGAAACAGCCGTGAAACTTCAGCGGCGGTTCCGCGCTGTGCGGGAGAGGAACAGCTACGCCCGGAAGAGGGAAGCGGCCACGACGCTTCAGAAACACTGCCGAGCCTGGATCGAAAGACACAAGGTAATTGGCCTTGTATAAACAAGTGATCATTTTACATGGTAGAGTGACGAAAATGATAATGAACATACCAAAATGAGTGGAGCCCGTTGCCTGTCTGGAAAGAAAATTAACATTTAAAAGTGATTTTGTAGATGTGGGCCAAAAAACGGGTAAACATGAGGTCACAGTTCTTTGCATTTTGTTGCCTTTCCAGGAACAACAGCGAGCCAGGGCGAAGAGGAGGCTCTGTTTCACGGCCGCCGTCTTCCACCACCTCAGGGCCATAAAGATCCAACGGGCTCTGAGAGCCCACTGGGCTCTGGAGTCGGCCAAAAGGCAAATCCACTCCGTCGTCACCATACAGGTACAGGGGCCCGCCCGCCCACAATCCCATTTCCTTCAGACAAAACCTGTGATTGAAAAGCACTTTGGATGTCTTCAACGAATCCTTCTAAACGGTTGCCCTGCTTTGGGTCCCCAGCGGTGGGTGAGGTCGAGGCAGCAGAGGAGGCGCTATCTGGAGGACCGGCGGAAGGTGCTCGTAGCCCAGAGAGCGGCGAAGTGCTGGTTGCGTCGTCGCCACAGGGCCGCGGCAGTCGTCCAGCGGGCCGTCCGCAAGTTCCTCGTTGTAAGGCGCCAGCAGAGGGTTCAGCAAGGCATTGTGAAAGCTCAGGTACAACAGTCAGGGGGGATTTGGTACAAATTACTTTTATTTTTTTATTCTTATGGTATCACAGATGTATATTTTCTACTGGCCAAAACTCAAAATTGCCTCCAAACAAGTCCTATATTACGTGAAACATGAGAAGATGGTGTAACATCAAGGAAATAAATTTGTAATTGTAATGTTGAAGGTGAATAACATTTAATTTAACTGATGTGCCATTTCAATCCTCACAGTTTGGCATAGAAAATTGTGAAAATCCTCTTGTGCACCCAAGGATTCTCAACTCATTTGTTTTCTTTTCTTTTTGTTCTCTTTCCCTTCTGCTCTCCCTGCAGGCTCTATGGAGAGGACACCGCTCCCGCCGACTGAATGACAACGCCAAGTTGCAGAAAATAAGACACCGCTTACGCAAAGTCTCCGCCGGCGTCCAGGAAGAGGACAAGCTGTGCAACAAGACGTCGTCTGCCCTGGACTACCTCCTTCGATACAAACACTTCTCCTATATCCTAGAGGCCCTTAGAAAGCTCGGTAAGTCGTCTCTGGTTACTCTCCCATCGCTTTTGGCCATTTCTTTTTACACTTTTGTAAGAGTGCTGAGATGACCGGTCATATTTCTTTTAAGCAATGGTGAATATGCATCGCTAAGCTTTGGCAATTCATACTTCCAATATGTAATCTAAGACTGGGATTATCGTTCAAGTGTCTTTGGCCCATACTTGATTACGCTAGTGTGATCTACTGGGTGAGTACTAACGCGTGTGTGTGTGTGCGCGCGCAGAGACCGCCACCAGACTTTCCCCAGAGTGCTGTGAGCGGCTTGCTGAAAGCGGCGCCACCGATGTCATCTTCACGCTCATCCGCTGCTGCAACAGGAGCGTCCCTTGC
>NC_135695.1:4244393-4339345 GCF_964276395.1 Gasterosteus aculeatus | reverse complement strand
CCCTGACCCGGGGGCTTACGGGGCTTAGTGGGGGCCCAGCAGTGCGCTTGCTGAACACCCTTACTATTTACGATCATCTGCCTCAGAGTACAATCACTCAGCCACCGCGGACCCCTAAAGGGGGCTGAGTCCTATCCAAGTAAAGCCCGACTCTTTGAGGTCATCTACTGCCATTTTGCAATAGTGCTCGAGACGAAAAACACCTTTTGTCATGGTATTATCCTCCATCTGGTGGCTCGGCCTCCATCTCTTTTATTTTCTGTTGCACTTTCAAGTATCCGCGTCTCGAGCCATGCTTGTGTTTCCAGAGTCAAATACTTTTCAGCCTCTTAAAATGTGCTTTGAATTAGCTTTTTATATTTCTTGATATTTATGATTTCTGCCACTCCCTGCATTGTCTCTTTTGATAAATATTTCCAACAACATCAAGGGATAATCCTGCTTTGATTCTCCTGCCAACAAGCAACAAGAGAATCATTTTCAAGGCCCTTGTGGAGGCTTTGTTGTTTGGGCCAAAACTTGCTGCCTTGCTCATGTGCTAGATCAAAATACAATTCATTTCG
This sequence comes from Gasterosteus aculeatus, assembly GCF_964276395.1. Taxonomy (NCBI): domain Eukaryota; kingdom Metazoa; phylum Chordata; class Actinopteri; order Perciformes; family Gasterosteidae; genus Gasterosteus; species Gasterosteus aculeatus. Next base: position 4,338,782 of record NC_135695.1, on the reverse strand, counting down.
CTTACCAAGTTGTGATTACGATATTCTCTCACTGACACAACAACATCAGGAGGTCTGATAACTCCAGTTTATCCAACGCTTCAACTGTTTGTTTGTTTGTATGTTTTGGTCTTTGATTGACATTTCTGAACTAAGTTCTCTCCCCTCCTACTGCATTGAAAAATGTGCAATGTTCATCTACACGGAGACACATCTCCAGGCAGCGCAGGAACTAGTCCACACCACCGGTCCAATCTCGCAGAGCGAGATCCGGCCCCCGAGTGCACAGTGCGGCCCGGCGTGTGACGGGTTACAGCTGCGATCCCTTTTCCCTGGCTTGGCCCGGGCTCAGAGGCTTAATAAAGGGAATTAATAGTGCGCTATCTGTCAGATTCCTAAACACAGCTGGAGCGGATGTCCATCGCCCCCAAGCTGCCCAAAAAACGTACTATCCCACTTCAACAACATGCCCCTTCCCCTCACATTACCCCCTGAGTGCTGACTCTGGGAAGGAGCCCCAGCTGATTGTGAAAGCTGTTTATGTATCATTGCTGACCGTAATTACACAACGTGGGATAACAAACAGGGAGAAGGGAGCCAGGGGGGAGGGGGAGGGAGGGGGGGGGGGGGGGGGGGGGGCGCTGTGAGTGCGTTTACCGCGGAGTGGAGCTCATGATAATGGGGACAGCTGCTGTGATGGCACGCGGGGATACAAGTGGTCTGTGTAAATACGGCCAAACTAATAATACATACGCACAAGCATGTGGCTGGCCTTGCAGTACTTAACACAAAGCCCACCGGCAAGGACAGCGCTGTGCAAGACCTACACGCACACACACACACACAAGTCAACCAGTTCAAGACTTCACATCTGATTAGGAACTGTTGACACGAGAGAAAGAAGTATGCTTAATTTTTTGACTTTAAAGTCCGGTAACACGAGTGGACGAATGTCAAACGCCACAAAGGTTTAATGGAGAACTTTCATGGATGTGCTTTCAACAAGGTTTTCCTCTCCTGGGAGCTCAATTCATTTTTACAATTTCATGATAGTCATGGGAGAGCCTGACTTTTTGGCAGCGGGCCCTTTAAACTGCAGCCTAAATGAGTGGGTTTGTGCCGGCAAGAAAAACAAACCGGGACAGGAGGGTCGGAGGGTCAGGAGGGTGGGGGGGGGGGGGGTAGTAGGGTAAAAGGGGACAGTAACACAATCCCTGAAAACAGACTTTATCTGCTCCACTATGTTTAACAGGGTGTTCATTGCAGAGGGCCACGGCAAACGGCAGCTGGTGTCAGAAATCATTCAGCGGGTTTATCTTCATCCAACTGAAGGCCACACTGTATTCAGGCAGTACAGTATAGATGGTCTCTGTCTGAAGACAATGCACACTGGTACGACCCAAAAAGCAACACAGAGGGTTCTGAATTCACCAAACATATTCTGCAACCTCCCAAGGCCGTCCGACTCACAAACTGGGTCCAAGTTTATCCCAGTTCAAGTGTCAGAGACTCAGCAGAGACCCAGAGGATGGCTTTAAGAGTCCAGTCGTGTTCCTCTGGGGATTTGGGATCTTTTTGTACCTCATTTTCTGATTTGCACATCCTTCATTCGCTGGTGGGGCTGCTGCAGCTGACATTCTGTCAGCAGAGCTTTGAAAAGTTGGAGAGATTATATCCCTCTTCCAGATTCCACTAAAGGCCAATGAGCGCGACACACTGATACGGGCGTCACAACGTCCATGACGAATTCAACGGGTCACACCGAGTGATATTGAGTGCTACGATCCCTTTGGCAGTGAATGTTGAGGGAGGAAGATATTTATGCAGGTAAGAAGGCCGACACAGCAGAGTTCGGTGTCTGCGGGGCATCGATTAGCGCGCCGCGGGAGGAAAATAGCAGAAGGCAGGAGCTTTCACTGAAAGAGTCGAGTCACAGCAAGAGTCTCGTAATGAACCTAAAGCTACCGGTACAAACATTGGCCTGCGTTAACAGCTCGCATTTCTGCCCTCTGAGAGAAAAACACCCAATAATATGATCCAAATAAATATGCTATATATATATATATATGCCAAGCTAATTAATTTTTATCTATAGCCTCGGTTTTAAAATAAGTTCCAAGAGTAAGGCAGGTAGTGGGAGTTCATTGGATTTAAGCGGCAGAATGAGGGCAGTGTAATCACGAATGGCTGCTTTGTGCACCGTGAAAAATGAGCTTTTTCTTCGACAGCCTCAGGGGAGGAGGCCAGTGACCTTCCCAATTTTCCCCCAAAACAGCAGCCGCGACATGAAGGGGCAACCATGGGGGGGCTGTGAAGGGAGACGCCGGTCCTTGGGAGCACAGGGGGTCTGAGTCTACCTGAGCAGACCACAAGGAAACCCTTCATGAGCCACCCTCCCCTCTCTTATTTACACTTACAAACACACACGCTAGCGTGCTCGTAGACACGCACACACACACACACACACACACACACACACACACACACACACACACACACAATTGATGCTTAGACAGTACTTACTGTAATATGTCAACTGTAATTCTACAGCAGTAAATTAAAGAAAACCTACGACATTAAACAAGAGTTTGTTCCATGAATTCCATCTGTAGCTGTGTACTCTGACCCCCCTCCCTCCCCCTCTCTCCCCCTCCCGTCTTCACTACATTACATGCAAAGCTGTTTCGACCTCACCCACTGTTTGTTTGTTCAGCCCCAAAAGGCTTTCCCTGCTGGAAAGAGTGGTGGTACACTGATGTTTACTGTAACCATATTCCATTTCAAAAGGCGCGCAGTGAATGCTGCAGTGTGGTTGACATTCTTGATCTCATCTCCAAACAAAACTGCACAAATTAACCATCTGCAGTATTACTTACTCCATCTCCCGTAAGAGTCGCATTGGCATCTGACTTTAAAAAACAATGACTGCTGACGCAGCCTCAGCCAGGAGACACAGCTCGTTTGGGCTTTGGGAAATGGGTGTTTGGGGCTGATAGGACTTGATGAGGTGGGTGTGTGTCACCTCATACTGATGACATTTCTGTATTTTGTTGTTCAAATCACAAAGAAGTAGATGATCATTTGTATCAAATGTACTGTACTTACCCCGATGGCATCACTTGTGCATCCCATTTGCTCTGTTTTTTGTGAAATCTTAGTTTTTTCCCCGTGCCATTACAGAACAAACATTCCACCCCAATAGCTCAGGTACACAGCGACTGGTAAAAACGTAAATAATGTTCCACAGCGTGACCTATGCCGATGCCCTGTGTCGCTCTCACCCTTTCTACAAGACTGGCCTGTTTGACTGGCAGCCGATCCCTCCGGCTCGGAGAAAGCTGCTCCCTCGGGGCCCTGCTCCCCTCCAGCTCACTGATCTCAGAACTCCCATCTAAGGAAGCAGATCACGCATACAGAGGTGTCAATCTTACCGCATTGGGCCAATTTGGTATTTATTGCCTGTGCTGCGTGTGTTCAACTTGAATTGAAGCCCGATTCAGTCTTCCGTACCAGCTGGCGGTTCTGCCAGGTTGCGAGTGATGATCTGGCGGATGCGGGTGGAGACAAGCGCGGGGCCGACACCGGACTCCTGTCCATCACCTCCAAGTGTCAGAGTCCTCTCTCCTGAGCTGCTGTCCGAGTGAAGCAGAGACCGCTCCAACTTCTACAAGCACAGCAGTCTCCTCAATACATCCAATAGAATAAACATTATCTCAAAGGTAATTGTGTCCATTATATTGAAGGGAGATTTTCTGTGGTTTATTACTGTATAATGACTGTAATCAATTCTAATTGATTACCATGTGGAGTATGAATCTAGTTGGATGACCAGTAGATCATTTTAACTATATGTTATATGGTGAAGAGCATCTTTATCATAATATCAATTATAGCTGAGAGGTAAAATTGGTAGTAGAAAAATAACACATTTACTGATCTGAAAAGTACTCATAAGTGTGAAATAGAAGAAGATAGTATGTACCTACACATCATACCTAATCACAGTACTACAGTAGTACTGAGTACTTTGTTACTTTCCACAACTAGAAAAAGTTATTATTTATATGTGCTAGTGTCTGGTGGATTAAACGACTTATCGGTCCATAAACCAGAAAGTCAGGCTTACATTATTTCTATAATTATTATAAAACAATCATAAAACATTATTCTGATGGCTCATCCTGAGAGTACATGAGTACTTCAGGTACTTTATTCGCTAATATGTGTGCGCTCTTTTTCAACAATTTCTACACTTGATGCATTGCAGCAGTTAAAAGTACAGAGTTAAGACCTATTTCATAGTGCACATTTTGACTTTGATAAAAATAACCAAAAATAAGTAATAATGTTTACTGGGGCACTTTGTAATCATATGGAGTGTGTGCCGGTGAGCTAGCTTTAGCATTGCAACATTAAAACGCGGAAACGGAAGTAGCTCCACTCACATTTAAATAGCATTATTAATTAACCGGCGTTACGCCTGTTTGTTTTGTTTTACTTTGACGTGTGAACGTGTCGTGCGGTAACGTTACATGAACCCACAGCCTGGTGGCCACTGTTAACACACGAGTCACTACGAGTACCGACCTGAATCACGGCCTCCAGGCGAGGCGCACCTGCCTCCCGCCGACCACTCATCGCCGACGCGACGCAGACTTTGCACTAATACGTTAGCGGGCGACGTTAAAACCCGCAGAGGTTTCAACCTCGCTGGGACGTTAGCTCGCTAAAACGGACAGAGAAGCGGACTCTTACAAAATCACAACAGTCATTGGAACGGCGCCATACGAAGGGGAGCAAAGCCCGCAGTGAACAACGGCTAAAGTTGGAAAATAAGTCACTGACAAAAGAAACTTTCCGAGTGTCTGCGGGCAAGTTGCGCCATTCTAATCCCGGTCCACGTTGCCATGGTGACTGCTCGCTTCCGGGCCGTTGCCATAGAAATAGAATGCTGGGTCGTTGATTCCCTGGTGTTTCCATGGCAGCACAGACGCCACCAACCAAACTGCAGATTCCGACGGGTTAATGATCGTCAGGTGTCTAGAGGACAAAGTGAACAGTACTTTTTACATGCACATTTTATTAGTGTTTCGAGCATTTCCAGTTCCAAACCTTTGTTGTGCAATAAATAATCATAATACTTGCTCTGCAAAGATTTAATGATCACAAGCAGCATTCAATAACACAAAAAAGTACAAACAAAAACACATGGTACAAAGTATAAATAACCAACAGCTAAGAAGCCAAGCAAGACTCTAAAAACAGCCAAGAAGACCTGAGGATCATGTATCACACTATTCTAGGGCACAATGGCATCCCATAATAAACCTTCCATTCGCATTGTAACATAGTTGCGATCAGAACATGTCTCTGCGCGCTCCTGGACCCTGAGTTTCGTCCCACCAGGACAGGAGCCCTTTATGTCGCGTCTATGGGGAAAAGCTGGGGCCACTGGGATGGATCCAGGAAGATGGTGGACGCTCCACTGTAGAACCAAAGTCTCGGGAGGAAAGACTCCACCTCCCAGGTGTTGGCCGCTCGATTGTAAACCTCCACCTCCACCCCGTAGTCCCCCTCCATACCCTTCCAATGACCTCCGGTGACAAACAGCTTCCCATCCAGCGTTACCAGGCCGCCATTCTCATGGAGCATGTGGAGTAGCTGGACCTGATGAGAGAGGAAGAGTCAGCAGGGAGGGCAAAATGAAAGGAGCATCAAATTATGATTATTTTTTATCATGGTCCTGCTAAATTGACATTGACACAAGGGATTGCATTGCTGTATTATGACAAATTGCCCACCTTCTGCCACATGTTCGCCTCTGGATCATAAGCGAAGACTTTCTTCGTGTTGTCAGCAATCAGATATATAGTTCCATCCACGCAGACAGAACGAGGAGAGGACAAATACTTAGGGATGAAGGGGGAACATATGCTGATCCAGCTATCTGTTAAAAAAACACACATACGATTGAGAAGAATAAAGAAGACAATAATGTGACACTATTAAATCATGAAACTGCTAATGTGGGAAAAACAGAACTGCTGCTTCATGGGTTCAAGGGTTAACAATCAATAATGATGAACAGTCACGTGGGGAAAGAGAGCCTGATGTTGGAACAAATTAAACTAGAAACAGCAAGTAAACATAAAAATTGATCTACATCAACACAGACCTTAAATGGCCACCCCCGTTCAAAAAATATATAAATGTTGCATTGGTGTCATGCTGGTAAAGATTTGGTTGAGGTCTGGCTTCGCGCATCATTACCTATAACAGGGTTGTAACACTGCATGGCCAAAGCATTGTATTTCACAGCACACGAGCCGATCACGTAGAGCTTCCCATGACAGGCCGTGGCGGTGAAGTTGGTCACATATTTCAAGGCGGGGCAACTCAAGGCCCAGGTGTCGTTGTAAGGGTCGTAATGCTCAACTTCAACGCGATGCGACGTTGTACCTGGAGGGGGGGGGAAATGTCCGGTACAGCGAGGGATGAGGTTGAATCGTGCCGGCGCAGCAAATACTGAGACACGAACAGCAGATTCTAAGGCTCCTCCTGAACGACTGTATTTATTTTCTCACCTCCAATGACGTAAATCTCGCCGTTGAGCGTTGCCGACGTGTGGTTGGTGCGAGGCCGGAGCATGGGTGCCACGGTAACCCACCTCCCCTCTCGTGTGATGTACTTCCAGGTCTCTGTGGTGGACCAGGTGTTGGTGTTCGAGCCGCGCGAGCCCCCTTGTCAGGCAGACAAAGAAGACTCTGTCAAAGGTCTGACATTGGGTTTATATTCCTCGCTAGAGAGGTGAGTTCATCTCACCAAGCTTTTATCGTGGTTTATTTGGTATTTTTCCCGTTGGACTTTCTGCGTAGCGTGCGACTCACTCACCCGTGACGTACACGTCATTGTTCAGGGAGACCAGGGCGTAACCCCACTTGTTAGGGTTGGGGAAATTAGGGAGCTCATGCCACTGTTCTGCAGAGAGAAAGAAAGAAACTGGAGTTAATGTCCACACATTCTTCAGAGGGTTAGGGAAACTAGATAAATAGTAAGAATTCACACCAGGAAAAAGAATACATAAATGTCCTCAAAGTAAGTCAAAGTTAGGTCAAGAAAAGAAGAAGCCTTAAAAAAATGTTTCTTTTCTGGCACCGCCCTCAACATTGTGGCTGGAGCCGTCAAGCCTCGACATAAAACAAGGTCTCCTTTTGTTAACATCCAGTGAGAAAAACACAGACGTGGATATCTTCTTCCAGCTCCTCGTGATAAAACGCCCCTTCGAGAAGCTGACAAGATGATCCAACTTTGTCACATCCAGATCGCATTCCTACAGAGCTGTTTTCTTGTCAGCGCGGCGCCTATGCCGCTTCTACCAAACCGTTTCAAAGACTCTGACAGACATTTCACAACAAGTTTGTGTTGTGAAACACATTCTGAATTCAAACAGTTGACATTTTGATACGTGCAAAAAGAGAGCATGTTTGTACTTGTCTTTGTGTTGTAGAAGGCGCAGTTCCTGTGCAGCAGTCTCGGGTCTCTGTCCTCTTCGTCTTCGTCCTCAGAGTCGTCCGAGTCATCCAGCGAGCGACCTCCCACCACCAACAGCACCTCTTGCAGGTTCAGCTGCGGACTCAGGGACTCAAGTCTGTCTGCGTATTCTGGAGCCAAATCCATCTTCTAGAAAAAAGCAAAAGCCGCGATTGTTGTTGAAATTTCACTTAAGCGCAAAGGAAGAAAAAGATGTTGGTGTGAACTCACTGACCTCTCTGTGAAGCTTTTCCACCGCCTCTCTGCAGCTGGGAGAGGCCTGCACCAGACTGTCCTTCAGCATGGTGTCAGCCAGGTAGTCCAGGCTGAGCAGAGGCAGACGGGACATGGCGAGGAGCTCAGGCAGGTGGTCGAGCCGAGACTCGCTGTTGTGCCGGACCCATTTCAGAATGGCCTCCACGCGGGTGCACTCGGTCCGGATTTGTAGCCCTTCGTCGGACAGGCACGCCACCAACCTCGCCTGTCCCAACAGCAGAAACTCCTCGCCCTGCTGCACCGCCTCAAAGTTCTCCAACAGGAAGGCCCACGCTTTGGCCATCACCTCGGGGCAGCCGTGGATCGCCCCGAACTCCAGGATCCCCAGGCAGTTGGTGGCGTCGATCTGGTGCTGGAGGTACCGGCTGCACGCGGTCCTCACCGTCTGGAACTGCAGCTGGCTGGACGTGCAGATCAGCCCCTCCACGTTGCTCTGGTTGATGGTCAGCTTGCCGGTGTAGGCAAAGTCCAGCAGGCAGCCGAGTACGTCAGGATCAACGTCGCTGAGCTCCACGCGCGCCCCTATGCTCTCCACGAAGTCACCCGAGAACATGCTGTGGAAGTAGGCGCTGCAGAGGGCCAGCACGCCGCGGTGACACGGGAAGTCCCGCCCGCCAGCGCTCAGCGTCACGTCAACCAGTTTGGGGTGGGAGCAGAGCGAACGCAAGCCCTCCAGAATGCTCTGAGGATGGGAGGGCAGGCAGAAGTCCAGGTCGTCCACGTTGTGCATCATGGTCAACTTCGACAGTTCAAAATGTGGGCCAAACCGTCTTTTGGAGGGGGAAGGTCAGGTCAGGGGGAGTTTAGAGCTTACCTGGAAGTGGAGGAAAACATATGCGCGTGCAGAGAAAAGAATGAGAAAAGAACATTGTTCAAATGGTGAAAATAAAAAGGAAATGTAAGTGAGAAAGCTTTAAGTTTGGAACTCAAAAGAGAAAACTGTTTCTCAAAACATTTTGTTTAAGTATGTCTCTATCACTGTGCATTTTTGCCTTATTATTAGTGAGACACACCATAGTAGACTGACAGCAACAATACATGACATTTCCTGGTCTAAAATCCTGTTACAATGAAACAATTAAACCAAACACACACTCACCGCAGAAGCAGAGAAGGGAAATATAGGCGCATCCTCGTTTCCAGCAAGAAAACGGTTTGTAGCCGAGCGGGCGCTGGGATCAACATGGAGTGGGCAGCGCGGCGAAAAGCTTTTGCCAAGTCACTGGGACGAGCTGCCTGCCTTTCAGTTATTTTTAGGACTGACAGTGACGCTGTGCTGAAGTCAGATTCCAAACAAGCATGGGGCCCACAGCTGCTGTTACAGGCACATAATATTCTCAACAGGCCTGGAAGCTCGTATAGGAACATTACGTAGCACTGACGTTTCTGGGGATGTTTCAAGAATTGATTTAAAGTACAACTACGCTCAACAAAGAGCTGTAGTTCTATATTGGCGTTACGTTTTGTGTTGTTTTATTAAATGTGCCCTAAATTAATTGATTAAAAAAGATATGTCATTAAAATCTGTTTTCATAATGAGTAAATTACGAATGATCCTGGTCAGCATCATTGATTTTGTAATCACGCCAGAACTGGGCCTCTTCCTGCCAAATCAGTAACTGTGGTTTGTATTGGGAAGATGTTTTCTCTCAGGTACACGCGCATGCAGCAGCCATTCTGGCCTGTGTATTAAGGCTGGGTGTGGTTGGAAATCTGATTTCAATATATTTTTTCCTCAGTTTCAATTGTTATTTTTTATAAACAGCAAAATACTGTCGAAGTCTATGAAATGCATTGAGATTTAGTGGTTTAACACAATGAAATACAGTAAAAAATGAACAAATTAGAATTCACATCAGGCAAATAAGTAAACATGGCTAAGAATCTGGCTAAGCATTCACTAGCTTTTGGTACTTGGGTTGACTTGGGACAAGGTTGACAATTTCGACAAATAAATTCCTGCATCAAATAGTATTTTAGATTTGGTACCCAACCAAAATATTATATAACTGCAAACAATACAAAAAGAAATACTCAAAAAGAAATACTCAAGAACTACTCAAAATCAAAAATCTCTGCCTCTTTCTCTTTCCAAAAAGCAAAACTGCGGTCGATGTATTTGCAAATTTCTTCATTGCTAAAACTGGAGATGTCAGTTCCACCGTGGAGCATCCCCTCATCAGGCGTAGGTGTCTGCACGATGACCTTAGGGACCTGTCTAACCTCTGGGAGGGTGTGTTTCACCACCTCCACAGCGCTTTCAGTTGGACTCGCAGCGTTGCCAAAGAACTTCACTTTAATGTCCTCGAAGCCGTCCTTCCACTCGCGATTGCCGGCCTCGATGTCCTGTATGACGGCCTTGTGGAAGTCCCTGACCAGCTCCCAAGGGAAGCTCCCCACGTGGTCAAACACCTCGAAACACAGGAGGTGTCTTATTTTGCGTTCGTCCACGGGAAGCTCCAACTCCAGGATGTGGAAGTAGCCCAGCATGAACAGATCCAGGGTCAGGCTGTTGTACTCCACCGGCACGCCGTCCAGGCGAGGGAGGAACTGCTCCGGGGAGCAGAGGGCTTTCTGCCTGTGGAGCCTGTGGGGGACACTGAATGCTCACCCAACATTGCTTCAACACTACAGTGGGCCAGTTGACACTTTCCAAGAGAAGTGTCCTGTCCATTCAATCAATTCATTCACGTTTTGACCACCTGGGGGCAGAGTAACTCAACAAGCTGAAAAGCTGATTTATTAGCTTGTAAAACTAGTGAACTCCTTGTTAGCTAACAGTCACTGTGTAACACATTCAGACACAAGGCAACATTCACTCAAACTGTTTTTGTGTTGTTTTACTAGCTAGCTTTGTTTCTCAGCTACATCACTTCCTCTGCTGTCCGTTGCTAAGTAACGTTATGTATTTTACAGAGCTTGTATGTCAGAAGTCCAAAGGAGTGCTGGAAGCTAACGCAGAGGTATCTTTCATCTTACCTTCGTCTACTCAAAGAACAGACAACATCACCGCACTTTCTTAAGAGGGCCTTCAGGTAGCATAAAAACTGAGAGGTGTGTCACGCGGCGGACTCTGTCCCCTATGTTATTATGAAGGGCTCATTCTAAGCTAACAAAAACAGCTAACAAAAGACATTTTTAGCTTACACTAATTAAAACAAAATTATGAATGTTACATTACATTTGTGTCTTTGGAGCGAAGACATGCTCTGGGGATCAGGTTAATTGGTGACTCTAAATTGCCCGTAGGTGTGTGAATGTGAGTGGTTGTAAGTCTCTGTGTCAGTCCTGTGATTGGCTGGCGACCAGTCCAGGTTGTACCCCGTCTCTCGCCTGAAGTTGGCTGAGATAGACTCCAGCCCCCCACGACCCTGTGTGCAGGATAAGCGGTTTGACGATGGATGGATGGATGGACATTATATTACACACCCCCGAACATTGTTCACATTGGACCATCCAATTGGACCCTAAAACCAAAACAATGAGCTGATAGCTCTTCCAACAGGGTGATTTAAATTCACTGCCAGTATAAACAATAGTTATAATGGCAGTTATAATGGCACTATGTTTGTCCTGTGAATAGATATTTCATGGGTTGAAAATGGCTTACCAACGCTGAGACAGGATTTTAAAGTCTCGGGTATGGCGATTTTGACGTTGCCATCTTGGATTTTGGTTGTGGCCATGTTATTTTTTTGCAGCCAACCATATTTGGAAGACTGAGGAGCTCGTAGGGACGCCGGGTACGACTCTGGTAAAGTCGCTGGTCATTCACAAAGCAGCTCCGTCCTAAAGCTCTTTATGGTCTGTTTGACTCTAAGCAAAAAAGGTCACGCATTGCCCTACCTGCGGATCTGTCTGGACGGGACGCTGGAAATCATGCTCCTCCAGCTCCCCAGCATCTTGTTGACAGCACTCCTCTGCTTGAAGAAGTGTCCCAGAGAGCTGTTCATCATCTTCGACTGGGCGCACTCCGAGCTGCTCCTGCGACCCAACTCGGACTTGTCGCCCGATCCAGAGCTTCCGCCGCTCGTCTTCCTCTCTGCGGCATCCTTGCTCTTTAGTGACACGGTGTAGGCAGACTTCTTCCAGTGGCTTAAGAAGAGCACAACTATGCGCTCCTTCCTGAGGCTGGTGGTCTCTAGCACGTCTGCAACGTTTTCATCGTAGTCAATGCCGGAGTCGCTGTTGTGGTCGGTTTCCGGGGCCCGAGTCAACGCTTTGGACTCTTTGTCTGACTCTGTGGCCTTGAGCTGCGCAGGGGAACTGAACTCCTCTGGCTCATCGGACAGAGGACAGTTCTGTGTCTCAAAAGTCGATTTCAGCGTCCGCACCGACACCCCAAACTGGTGGATCTCGTCCTCTATCCGCTCCCTGCGTCCCCTGGTGGAATTCTGCCGGTCCGGCGTCTGAGAGAACACGGTTATCAGGTCTGTGTTGGGCATCTTGCAGTAGGGCTGGTCCGAAAGGTTGGTCATGAGCAGAGACATGCTCTTCACGATGCCCGAGATGCGGCCGCACCACACGGGGAGGGGCACTTGACTGGAGAGGTTTCTGAACTGCGTGTTGGCAGTGATGTTCACTATGGGGGCCGGCAGGATGTGCCTGAGCTCCTCGGCTAGACGGGCGAGCTCCAGCTCGTAGCCTTCGGAGTTCCTTTGCATGGAGACGTTGGCAATCTGCTGCTCCACGTAGATGAGGTCATCCTCCGTCAGAAGCTCACCAGAAGGCCCCAGGATGGCGTTGTGGGCTTGGGAGAACCTCCAGCTGACTTTGGCGTATCTGTTCCCATTTTCCTGGTAGAGGAGAGACAAACAGCTCGCAGATAAACACACGGGAGGTCATATTTCTTTTTTGAATGTGGTATATTTCATGTGGCTTAAGCTGAAGGGAAAAGAGAGATCATACAGTAAAGCTGCGATCCAAACCTCAGAAATATGACTTGGCGAGCAATGTGTTCAGTGATTTATTTTTGTACAATTAAAAGTAAATGATCATGGAATCTCCAAGTTCTATTTTTAGCTAATGCAGATTTAGAGTAGCATCACAAAATTATACTGCACTTATTAATATATATTATTATACTCCCTTTGCATTTTGGAGCAGGAGTTGTGTTCGGGAGCATTTGAAGGGGCTGCACAACAAACTGACTTTTGTGGGATGCAAATGATCAATAAATCATGAAGAAAAGTTGTATCTATGTCGATTTCACCCTTTGAAAAAATGTTTCCCTAAAATATTATGTGCTGATTCTGTAAGGTAAAACTTTGATCCTGACTGCTCCGCCCCGTGTGACCTGTGCCACGTAGGGTTAAAATCATTCAAAGCGCATGAATAACGTAACCCTGTTTAACCTTCCAGAGAGACCTTACCTTCCTCCTCTGATCCTCCTCGTCCAGCAGCCTGGCCTGCAGCTGTCTCACCATGACTTGCCTCTTCCACTCGGCGATGGGACGGCCTCGCTCGTCGTGGGTGGGTACCAGGTAGTCGATGTCTGACAGGTTGGCCTCCTCAGTGGGCAGCACCACCATCTTGTTCTGCACAGACACAGCGGGTTGTGTTTAGCTATGGACAGGCGGCCCGGCCGGGTGCACAAAGCGAGACAGCTCACCGCCTGTCCGGTGAAGACTCCGGACATCCCGGATTGTTTTAAGGATTGAATTGACTTCATGTCGCCGAGGAGTTTTCTTCCAGTCAGGAGGTTCGCACCAGGCAACATCGTCTTCATGTCGGCAGCGACCTCACTCCGGGCCGCCTTGGCCTGATTGAAACCTTTAATAACTGGAATAAACGTTACAAGTCTTTAAACAACACACACACATGTTTTCCTCCTCCACTGAACAGACTTCCAGTAACAGAAAATGTTTTTTTTCTCACCAGATGCTGAGATTGGAACCTGCTCTATTCTGCTGACAGCGGTTTTCCTCGGCTGGGCGGATGTGGACAGTAAAGGAGGAGCGGGGGGCGGCTGAGGGTACCTTGCCTGCGGGGCCTCCTCGCTCTCAGGTTGCTAGTTTTGAAGGACAGAAGGACCATGATGGGCCAGATGCTTTGGGGTAGAATCGAGAAATGGCAACGAATGGGAGAACTGTAACCTGTAAGCGATCCATGGGTGTGTCACTGCCGTAACCGTCCCTGAATGCGTCGCTCAGGCAGCCGTAGTAGTCCTCCCTGCTGCACTGCGACGACACGGCCGGCTTCACCTTCGCCGGAGCAGTCGCCTCGATGGGCTTATGTGGGCGGGCTGTCTGCAAATAGGACAGTCACACTAAATGATTTCTAAGACCAAATATCATGACGTGCATAACAGGGATAAAAAGGTTTGGGACAAATCCAATCATCAAATTGCTACTGCGTCTGACTTCTGACATGAGATTTTTCGGTCCGAATTTTCCATTGCACTGTAACAAAGAAGAGAGTCACATGAATTAGACGGGGGGGGCATTGATGAAACGTCACATTGACAATCTGGACACCTGTTCTTCTCTTACTTTTTGTGCTTGTTTTTACTTTTAGTAAAAGATAAACCGTTTGTGTCTTTACTTCAAACTGATAACGGAGAGAAATGTTTTGTACCATTCATCAACTTTACAATTCTATTGTAGATATTTGTTGGGGGTTTTGAGTTCTACTGTTCACATCTAATGTAAACCGAGCCGAGTGGGAGAGAGAAGAACACACATGGGCTGTGTCATCCACCATCCATTACAATTTTGATTGTTTTCTTTAGGTCAATATGACATGTAGGTGCAAAGGGAGTCAGGAATATCAGGCTGAATAATAGAAGAGTTTAAAAACACACTAGATTGAGAGGAATGCATCCAAACATTTAGAGCCTGTGGACAAAATACAAGGAGAGCAAAATGAGTAAGCATCCTCGGATAATTGGCAGCGTTTCACCGCTATGGGGAGGATGTTGGATGCATGGAAACATTTAGATCCCCTGTAATGAACCTGCGTTGCCCTAATGCGCTCCATGCACAATGCATATCAAATTCAGCTCTCCGAGGACATTATTAGTAACCGAAACATCAAAGGCAGCCCTAACAAGGCTGCTGCATGCTGTTGTGCTTTGTGTCCGTGAGGTGGTCCGTGCCATTTCCTCTCACGCGGCACTTTGATGTCCAACAGCACGAAATATGCTGTGACACCGCTTCGGGCGGAGGAACTGACTTCCCCGAAGTTGTGCAATCGGTAAATAGATAAACAAGAGGGGGGCCTGATTCCTTCGTGACTCTTCTTGTAACAGTTCAACGTCCTAAGAGCTCGGATGAACCGGTCCGCATGTGTGTCTTTAATTAGATCCAGTGGCCACAGAGCATTTGGTTTTCATCAGCACCCCGTCACAATTGCCACGCAGATATAGATAGGCCGGCCCTGTTTTGTCCCTGGATCCACTCTCCCTCCATCAAAAAGACCTCAAAGGGCCCCGTCCCCACAGACTAGGAGGCGAGAGCAAAGAAGCAGCCCTGGTCAGCTCCTGCCTCGTTGTCGGGGCACGCAGCACCGACCATCCCTTGTGGGTTCGGAGCCCCGGCGATTCCAAACGCCGCGTGTGTTTACTAAGATGTCTCGTAATTCTGGGGTGGCCAAAAACAACCTGCTCCCACGTGAAATATCCACGTTCTCGGCGATAAATTGCAATGTGGAATGTATACAGCCGGTGCACATTATACACAGAACACTATAGTGTAAATACACTCGCAGGTTAAAATGCTCTCAGGTTTCCCGCACGGAGGTAAATGCTCGAGACCGACTGACGGAAACAATGCTGTCGCCAACTTTTACAGCTCCTTTTCTTAATTTGCATATACTTTAGCTAAAGAAGACAAATGGCAATACGTACCTCTTAATGGAACATTGTAGCAGCTACTGAATCAGAAAAGTACACCACGAACCAATGAAGGAATTTAATCAACAACCTCAGCACCAAGTGAGAGTATTAGTCATGCCTGACCGTAAGAAAACAGGCAGAAATTTGCCAAAACTTCAAGGGCCTGCAGAGCTTACAAAATGTTCCCTGTAATGTAATAAAATGTAATAAATGTAATAAAGCACAAAGAGAAGGCAGAAAGTAGGAAAATAGATAGGAAAGGATTTTAATCTAAACCTCACTAACCTTGACTTCAAACGATTCTCCCGGTGCACTCGGGCCGGACCTCACCGTGCAGTCAAACTCCAACGGCACCGACTCCTGCGGCCAGGTAACCCGGGGCGACGGCTCCGCGTGGTGGATGTGACGCTATCGCAAGATCACCAACCACTCGTTTGACACCATCACCAGCATCCCTGCCAGTGGCCGAGGGCTGCCAGGCAATCAACAATAAACTCTGATCGGAGTGTGGCGTTAATAATTAAGGGAAAGGATAGGATGGCCCGGTAATGTCACCAATACACGGACAAACCAATGGACACGGTGTTGCACACAGGGAAGTATCAGCGGAAGGCTTGTCGGAGCAGCTGGAAAAGAGACATTTCATCCACGCGCATTCAGGTGCTGTTTTTCCACTTGGGACGATTGGAAGGAGGAGGGTTCTTGTGAGGGGGGGGGGGGGGGGGGGGGGGGGGGGGCTCTACCTGAGATTATAAGTGGGCCTTGACAGTGGAAAAGCCAACGTGACACCATCAGATGGGTCAAAGTGTGAGTGCTGACCACGACAAACTGGGACACATTCGGGACACAATCACAAATTCCCAACTAACTATTATTCACATAAACATTTTATCTATTACTCTTATTGTCACTCAAATGTCAGAAAGTAGAGACAAATCTCGACTGACCATTTTCTAGTTCTAGAAACGGGTTGTTTTGTGCGACCAACATTCCGAAAGCAAGCGATGTCAGGTTTAATGTCCTTTCCCAAGCTTTCTATCCACAGAGACGTTTTTTTAGAAAATGACAAACGATTGCGATTGAGTTCCATCAGGTGTCACACGAGTAAATTTCGGCGTAAATAAAAGTATTATTTCTATTGTCGAATCTTTGTTTCATGCATGTGTTATTGAAAACGTAGCCACACTTTAGAAATAACAACCAGTAAATGCATTTTGGTAGAAACAAATATAATGTTTGGTAGGTTCAGTGTACAATGCGTAAGGCAACAATAAGCACATTTAGGCTCCCTCAAGTGGCTAAAAATGATACTGCATGTGTAAAAGTAAAATGAAAGCAAATTTGTTTGGAGACCCTTATGCCTTTTCCTTTTATCCATCAACTATTCAGCTATTCAGCTTTGCATTCCGTACTTTGAAAGTTAAATAATATATACAGACTGTGTAACTGAACACTGGATATAGTTTTATAGTTCAGCGAAATCTCTCCCATCTGTGTCACACATGTAAATGTGATGCAGGGGGCTCCATGAGATTGAGACAGATCGGCAGACCTGGAAGAGGATGGGCGGCCTCGGGAGGTTATTATTTTTTGTAATTATGTTGATTATATATTGTATCATTAACACAAATAACAGTCACGAAAGCACATTTCTTTCTCATTAAAAGAACAAAACACAGTGATGAATTACACGACGATATGTTTCCTCGGTCCAAGTGTTCTAAAAATACCACCCTCAAACGAAAGCATCTTGGGCCGGATCGCTGTTAACGTGTGTGTGTGTGTGTGTGAAGTAATTCTCCCTCCGCACGCTGTTTATTTGATTGCAGCTGCTCCTGAGATGCGAGAGGAGGAAGTGTGACCCCCGACCTCGTTGTGAGAGGCTCATAACGCAGCTCTAAGTCGATGTCCCAATCCCATCTGGGTCGCTGCTCGGAGGTCGGATGACCTGTCCGACCCGTTAGCACGGGTTTGAAACGGCCGATCCGAAAACCCAACCACAAATATAGTTAAAGCAGGCCTACATGTACGGCTCTGTGGGGTTTCAAACCGTGACATAGTCTCCCATCCAAACATTCAGAGGATTTAAAATCCATCAACTGTCGTTTCAGGTTCTCCGTCGGATGACCTCTCCGTGCACACCTGTGTGCCAAGAAACCTGAGCCATCATTCTGTCTGCTAGCATCACCTCACATCATCCAGAGGTGACAATAAACAGCACATCCAAGTCACTGGAAAAAATAAATAAACATGACACACAATCAAAGGCGTGTTTGAAGCCTGTGACATCCTGCTCTCCGGTTCCCGGCATCAGAATGGTGAAAACGCTGAAACTTAAGCTCGTGGATCTCGTAACGGCCTCGGCCCCCGGGCCCTCCACCTGAGCCGCAGGAGAGGGGTAACCGATAGGCCCTCAGTTGGCGGCGGCCCCGGGCCGCGTCCCGGCGTCGCCGCGCGGCCCCTGTGCTAATTAGCTCCGCATTGTTGGAGGGAGGATTATCTTTGATGGGGGAGCCGAGCGGGCGCGTCTCAAGCCGCCTCCCCACCGTCGCCCTCTTCGTGTACGAGCGCGGCTCTTCTCCGCTGACTTATTAATGGCTTCTCTTGCACGGACAGCTTTCGTTACTCCCCGCGTACATCGCGGTGTCGTTCTCGCTTTAGGGCGGCGGGGACAAACCAGGACAGGCCGCGGCGCTTTCAGGTCCAACGGGCCCTGTTGTCTCTCAGCTGACCTCTGTCCCATCTTAAAAACAAACAGTTCAAATGTCCGCACCAACTGTCCTCCTCTACACCTGATTATTGCTGCTTAAGCTATAAAGAGGTTTCACACGGCAGCGCGACTCGTAGTTTCCAGTTACACGCAGGCCGGTTTTTAACTGCGCTGACCCCTTGATTTGAACACGCCTCGGCGAGCACAATCAAAGGGGTAACGCTAGAATATTCATCAGCCACATTGAGGGGTGTCGAGCTTTCTGCGCCCAACAAAAGAGCCTGTCTCAGAGTGTCCTCCGTGGCAAGCTGAGAGGCACGAATCTCCTCCGGCCCTCACGGCACCATGAACGCCTCATTAAGGACACAAAAGCCGTCGTCCTCCACTCCCGAGGTTCTCTCAGGCTGAGTGCAGGACGAGGGCGCCGGAGACGAATTTTATGTATTTTGTGAGTATCCACTCACAAACAATATTGTTTACATCGTGAGGTTTAAAAATGATGAGATCCAGCTACACCAATTAGCGACATAAACCAACTGGACTACATTATCTGTGGATGTAATATTTGATCATCATTCTCTATCAGACACTGTTTCTACGGTCCCATGTACCACCTTTTGCAGACCATGCTGCAGGCCTTGTAATTACTGCGCACACCAAGATGCTTCTAGGAGTAGAGAAGGTGAGGGGACGTACGTTCGTCTGCATGGCACAGAGATATCTGGCACATTCATGGTGTCCGTTGTACTCTGCCAGGTCTGCTGCGGTGAACCCATCAACATCAGGATCTGAAGGGTTCGCCTGGTTGGCCAACAGGATTTTACAGCACTGAAAGCGTAAGAAGAAACAGAAAAGTTGAATTTATATAGATAAGATCAGACTAAAACTATGAGAACAACTTGTGAAAACTAAAAAGAAGGAGACCCGACCAACCTCCAACTCTCCATTCTCTGCAGCATCATGAAGGGGGGTCCCTCCCCAGTAATCCTCCACGACCTTTAAACCCATGCGTAGCAGCCTCTCCAGAATGCAACGATGCCCTCTGCTGGCAGCAAAGTGCAGAGCCGTGGCTCCGTCCCTGTCCCGGCCGGACAGGCTGACATCGGTGCAGGTCACCTGTTGAGGTCCGGCGAGGAAGGTTACACAGTGAAACAAAGACATGTCTCGTGCGTTCGTGGCGCCCCTCGACTCACCAGCCACGCCACGACAGCTTGGTGGCCCATGTGAGCGGCGGCGTGCAGGCAGGTCATGCCGTCGTTGGCCTTCAGGTGGACGTCGGCGCCGCAGTTGTCCACGAGGTGCTGCGCAACGTGCAAGTGCCCCTCCTGGCAGGCCAGGTAGAGCGGGGTGGCGCCGGTGACCGTCTGGCGGTCCACACAGCTGTGTGCCGACATGGATCAACAAACGGGGGTTAAGCATCGGTGACAAAATGTCTCGCACACATCCAAGCTCCAGATGCAACACACCAGTTAGATATGTAGTGGAGAGAACACGCCGATGTGACGGACAACCACATTTGACGGGCCTACTGTTAAACGCTCTGATCCGTGGCTGCCTGCTGTGATTTGAACAGACTTTATTGATATTTGGGCAGTGACGGTTGAAACCAGGATAAGTCAACGCGGCAGAGCTGCTTTTACAGCGTACATACATACGGTCCTTCCACACCCGCGGGGCTGCCACGCGACCAGCGCTGTCCAGGCAAGTATCATTCAACGGGGACTGATGGTTACATGTGGTGGTTCTGGAGGGAGACACGGTCTGAGACACTGGGTTTACGAGATGGAGAAGAGACGAGATCAATATCGGGCGACATGTTTCACGTGGTCTCTTTTGTTTAGTTGTTGTTGTCCTTGTGATGTGACACCTGCTTTAATCTGAGTGTGCATGATTAGGTCCTCTAAGCCAGTGGTCCCCACCAGGTGTACCACAGGCAGCACTTCTGCCGTTACCACGGTGACGTGCAAAGATTGTGGCAAGGTGAAAAAAAGAGGAGGAAGAAGGATAACGATCAGGTGACCATAAGTGTGATGCTGATCTTTGGTGTATTCATGCATCAGGTAATGATTGGCTGACTGCACATTAGCTCCTCTCACCTGAGGCCTGTCACCGGTCTCCAGTCAGCGGGCAGAGGCCATGATCATATATTCTTATAGCGTTTATGTACATCAAACACCCATAAACAGACGTCTACTGGCGCCTAATCAGCTGTGAGCTCGGTCACATTCATCTCATAAACGCTGAGCTCATTCCTTCTGTTTTCTGATGGACCTTTGTAGGAAAGAAGGAGAGGCGTCTATGACCTCACCCAGGTGCCTGTTCAACGAGTAGCTTCAGGCAGGTGAGGCCTCCGTTGGCCGCGGCGTAGTGAGCCGGCACGGCCCCGGAGTCCGTCTCCGCCTCGGCCTCTCCTCCGACGGAGAGCAGCCACTCGATGACCTCCGCGCATCCGAAGCGGGCGGCGAGGTGCAGGGCGGCCGAACCCGCAGCATCCCTGTCCTGGAAACGTGAGGAAGGATGGGAGTGGGGTGAGGCTTGATGTGCGACTCACCCACTGCGATGGCTCAGTGTCAATATCAAGAGGTTTCAACGGCGATTGCGATTTTCGCCGCCATTGAAATTCAATGTTATGTCACGTGTGTTCTTCACGAGACTTGAGAAGCGACGAGATGTAAACATCAGCAGACCGGACTCCGTTCCAATAGCGAAGTTCAGCATCTGGACCCAATTACACTGGCTGGTAATACATCTGTAAAAAGGTTCTGTAGGCTACGGGACCTTTTTACAACTGCTCCCCCTCCTCTAAAGAATCACACGGTGGACAAACTCACATTAACGTTGCAGCCTCCAAAATCCACCAGCCATCGCAGCTCCCGGATGTGGCCCGTGGCCGCGGCGTCGTGCGCCGGCGTGGCCCCGTTGGAGGCCCGGCGGTCGGCCGCCAGCCCCAGCTCGCTCACCAGCACGCGCAGGCACTCCAGGCGTCCGCACCTCGCCGCGTGGTGCACCGGGCCCGCGCCTTGAGCGTCGGTGATCACAGGTGAGAGGTGACCGGAAGATGCCAGCTGCCGCAGGGCACCGAGGTCCCCCGCTCGCGCCGCCCCGATGGCCCGATGAAGCACCATGGCCGCGCGCTCCGCTCCCCGCAGCTCTCTGGGCCCCCCGCCGGGACAGCGCTCATCCCCCGCTCACATCCGATAGCAAGAAAACGT
The DNA here is from genome assembly GCF_964276395.1 of Gasterosteus aculeatus. Taxonomy (NCBI): domain Eukaryota; kingdom Metazoa; phylum Chordata; class Actinopteri; order Perciformes; family Gasterosteidae; genus Gasterosteus; species Gasterosteus aculeatus. Next base: position 4,317,241 of record NC_135695.1, on the reverse strand, counting down.
GCCAGGAAAGTGGAACCCGAGCAAGCAGCCAGATGGCCGGCCTGGCCTTTTTTTTGGGGGGGGGGGGGATAGAAAGGTAATGACGGACGGTTGGAGGCGCTCCTTTGTACGCCGGTGACCGTCAGCTGGCACCCGCTCCGACGCTCCACCGACCTCGGTAACGGGAGAAGCCAATGCACCGCGCTGTTATTTCTTCCAACATTTTAAAAAAATCATCTCAGCGGGGCCGATCAAACGATTATAGGCCACATGTTATATTTCACAGCTCTTTGAATTCATGACAAAATATCAAAAGGTTGTGTTAATATGTTTTATTTCTATAACACGTTGATGTAACCCTGACTCCAATTAGCTGATTGGCTCCTGATGGAAGCAGCAGCTCTTCCCTTTTATTCATTATATATCATATTTGTTGCATGATCAGAGAACGTAACAAAAACACTAAACACGGTGCATCTCAATTCTATACACCTGACCTGTATCTGACCTACGGGACGACTGTCAATGCACATCAAGGCCTTTCAGTTAATTTCTTCCAGCAGCTGCACAGTTTCCTTCAGGTCCTCCACAACTGCATCCACGTCCGCTTTGGTCGTCGCCCTGCCAACGCTCAGGCGCAAGGCGTTAGCTGCCACCTCCGGGGGGACGCCACAGCTCAGAAGGACGTGGGACGGCCTGATGGATGGACACAGTGCAGCGGCGGCGGAGGGGGGGGGGATTAGGTGGATTGGCATCAACGTGGCATCCGGACCAAAAGCGTAACGGGTGAAAGAGGGGCTCTTTTACCTGTTTTCACTGTCTGAGTGGCAGGCGGCGCCAACGCTGGCCAACAGCCTCCTACAGTTGGACAATACCCTCCATCCTAAATTGAGCGCGAGAGAGAGAGAGAGAGATAGAGCAAGAAGGAGAGGGAGAGATTAATCATTCAAAGCCTTTGCGGCTTACACGGAGCCCTGTGCAGGTCATGAACTGACTCTCGCAAACATTGGTGTAGGGTTAAACGACACGCCAAAGCACACGTAGCCCGGGGAAGGAAGAAGTGATGACATCACCTTGTAATGTCGGGCCCAGGATGGACACGTTACATGTGTTAGGCAGGATGTCCGCGCCAGGGAAATGGCTGTTGAAGCGGATCTTGCCGTTGAAGACGGCCTAAAAAAGGAAAGCACATTACGGAAAACACACAAACGCACGCCCTCCTTTGCGCAGATGACAACCTCAATAACTGCAGAAACTGCTGTCATGACTATTGACATACACCAGCGAATGTGAATCAACGGAATCAAACTTACCTTCAGTCTTTCTTCCAGGTAAAGTTTGGTAGTTCGCATGTGACTCTCATAATCTGACAGATTAGAGGTCACCAGCTCTGCAGCCTAATAGACACACAATAAATCATCATAGAAAGATAAAAAAACTTCCCATACAGTCAAATAGTATTCAGAGAAATATTCCAGTAACACGTTTAGGGAATAGGGAACATACCTTTCCCAGACCAGCAATCATTGGCGTGTTTTCTGTGCTGTAATATTCAAAAAAGGGTCGATTGACCGTTACATTTAGATCTTTGCAGCTGTTTCATGCATACTTGGGACTCAATGGAGACGTCCTCAAAGAGGACAATGTGTACCCTGGTCTGAAGTTCCTCTCCTGTCCTCCTCCGAACAGCATGGGATACAGCGGCGTTCTTCTTCCCGGGCCGTTCACAAACAACGCGCCGATCCGAGGGGCGTAGAACTGGGAATGGTGGCGCCGCGGAACTTTTAATAACCTTTTTTTTTCCATGTTCGTGACGCCAAATTGAATTTTCTTTTTTTTATCCAACTGGTTCCTGACCTTGTGTCCCACTATGGTGAGGTAGTCCACTCCTAGTTCACAGGCGTCCACTCGGATTTTGCCCAGAGCCTGAGCGGCGTCGGTGTGGAGGAGGATCCGGAGCCGCTCGGGCCGCTTGTTGAGAGACTTTACTCTCTGGCAGATCTCCTGCACCGGCTGACGAGACGAAGGAGATTCCCATCAGAGACTGTCTTTAAGATACGATTCCATTTAAAATCATCTTCAAAATATGATAAACGCTAGGACTTATCAGCTAATGCAAATGTCTGCTAATATCGACGGAGCGTTCTGTCTTTTCCAATGACTGAAGTAGAAATTCTTTATTATCGGTACTATACGGACGAGTAGAAGAACCCTCTATCTCCTTCTCACCATGATGACTCCGGTCTCATTGTTGGCCAGCATGACCGAGATGAGACAAGTGTTGGGACGCACCGCAGCCATGATGTCCTCCACCTCCACGCGGGCTGTCCCCTTAGACACAGGCACATACGTCACATCTGTGACAAAAAGCACAGTTACCCAAACAAGTCGAGGACCCGAGTAAACGTCAAGAGGGTTAGTTGTTCAAACAAAAAAAAGCACCGTCTCCTACCTGCCTCGCCATCTTTCTGTAGGTGCTCAGCTACCAGTTTGACCGAGTCGTGCTCCACATTCGAGGTGATTATGTGAGGGAGGCCAGAGCTTCCATTCCGGTGTCCTTCGCGTTGCTCTGCAGCCCTGCAGCTCGTCCTGAAGTGCTCCAAGGCAGTGTGCAGCACCAGGTTATTGGCCTGAAAGAAGACGCGTTTGCTATGAACCACCCCTGGATGCAGCGGACCACAATTCTGCAAAAGGGTTTTTGAAAAACAAAAGCAAATGCAAAAATTCCACACACCTCCGTTCCACCGGATGTGAAAATGATGTCTTCTGCTTTTCCTCCAACCATTCTCGCCACGTTCTCTCTGGCCTGATTAATCGTTGCCTTGGCCTTAGCGCCTACAAATAAAGTTGATTTAGCCCCTTTGTGTCGCTAAACGCTAAGATGCAATATTAAATGTTTGAGGAAATTATACGCACACACATAACAACAGTAAGTCAATGGCATTTGGATGGGAGTATTCTACACCTGCTATATAATTGCTACTTGGGTTTCCCCAGGCGTCCTGGAGGGCTTCAGAGATGGCCTGGATCACTTCTGGTTCCAGTGGAGTAGTGGCGTTGCAGTCCATGTAGATCCTACATGACATTATGGACATCGGAGACACATCGTTCTCACCTCATTTCATGTAGTCGGCGAAGCCTTCATAGCAATCATTAACCAAACATCCAGAGCCTCGTCGTCAAATCAATCTCAATCTCATCCCACTCAATATGACTCAGAGTGAATGGCAGAAAATAAACCAAATCTTCCTACCGGTCCAGATTCATCTCTGAATAATGTTGAAAGGAACGGCCACTGAAGGCGGTGTCGTCAGATTGCTCGGCCATAACGATCCTAGAAAGAATTACAACATAGATCGGATGTATTCCAGTCAGGAACCATCACCAGTGATATTCTTTTCAAATTCAAACACCACGTAACAGAAAAAACGCTCTAATCTGTTCATATTTCTCAAGTGTTACACGAGTTGAGGTGGTGTTTATTTTGACAGCTGGTTGCACCGTCAGTTAGAGAACGGCTGCAGGGGGACATGTGACCATTGTTATCGCACATCTGTATGACGTAACCCACTCGTGTCCCGTTACCCCGCTGTCCAGCCGCTAACGGTGACGTAATTGATTCAGTTGACGCTTATTTACCGGGTGACTTCCGGGTAGCAAAGATGCTCGCGGCAAACAGAAACGTTGTACCGGCTAAACGTTGCATTACAACAAGCTGTCCCACCGGGACATGTCCGATGGACTGGGTGATAGGACGTCCCCTAACAAGCCAGTGCCATTTTAACACAACGCCAGACAATGTGTGTCGACCCGAGCTGAAGCTAGCTCGCGCTGCTAGCCTTAGCTAACGTGCGATAGCAGGAGCACGCTGGGCACGTGTGACCGGAGATCTCGGCTATTCGGAGACGGCTCTGGACACCCCCCCCCCCCCCCCCACCCCCTCCAATGGCGTGTCAGTGCTGGAGCTCGTGTCTCTGGTCTAACCTTGTGGGGACACCGAAAGGTGTCCTGAACGGATCCACCCGCTCGGGACACTGGTTTCGCTCGCTGGCGCCGCGTGAGCACGAAGCGCTTCTCGTCCGGGTCGCAGACGCCTTAAAGGGAAAGCTGCGATCACACAGTGATGGACAACAATTTCATCAGACGTTTACATGTGTGCCGTTTTATTACAGAAATCATATGCAGTCGTAAGCAAATCGCGTAGTAACAAAGTCCACTAGACTCTCTGTTTTTTTCGTCATTCTTTACAAAAGCTGACAACATTTTGCGGAGCTATGGACAATTTGTCAAGCAGAATAGTGTTTACATATAGTATTGAAAACTATAAAGACAAAGTTACATCTCCCATGCAGACATGGCACATGTTCTGTTTATTCATGCTTTATTTAATGAATAAAGAAGACGAGGCGATGGTTTTGTGTTGCATAATGTCCATGTTTATTTTATACATGACAATGTGTTTAGTGCACACAAACAGTTGACGCTAAACTCTCAACACTGAAACTACTGCCCATTGAAGATTTTGTAAATGGGTGCAACTTTATAATACACTGTTCACAGCAATCATGTTCATATACAATGCGAATAAGTCTGAAGACGGGGAAAAAATAAGAAATGAACTTGTGAAAAATAGAAAAAAAAGATTAGAAGCACAAAGATTGGAGCTATTTTCCTTTAAAGGTGAAGGGAGGGAATAGAAAAGGGAGATTTTGTGAAGGTTGTCAGAGCATGATGGTGACGGTGGATATTGGACAAATACGGGTGAGACAGTGCGGTTACATACGGCATTACTCCGTACTGGACGTGGCCGCGGTGAACCGAGCTCCCCTCACACGTCAGTGGACCCACGACAGGTATATCGCACAACCTGCCCAACAATCAATGAGGAGCACGACTGTGAACACTAAAGACACGGCAACATAACCAGTCCAGCAGTTTGCGATTGTTTGCCCAATATCAACGTACATTCAGAGTGGTTTCTTTTTGTGTGACTGCAGCAAGAAAACTTTGGTTGGATCATATCTGACGCACATTAAAAAGGCCCAAAAAACCCCACCGGGTTTCATTTAGACACAGAGATTGGATTGGAGGATCGGAAAATTGGGGTTCAAAGGATGAGACAGCGGCCTTCCGGAGAAGATGATGCCATACCTGGATCAGATACGACTGCACGCTCTGCCAAGGACGTCTGTGACAGACTTTGATGATCACAAGACTTTTCTAATATCTCTATTGAGTCGCGTCACATACATTTGACAGTTTGAGTCAAACGTTCATCACACATGGGCTGTAAAAGGTTTTAGGATAAGCCAACACACAGAATACTTTCCAGCCTCAGAAAATATGGTATTGTATGGATTTCCTCAGCAGCAATAAATAAAACCATCTGCTTTGCTGCTAAAGTGAACTTTGCCGTTGGAGCGTTGGATGCTGTGAGCTGTCGTCCTACTGCAGCCGGTGTCACGTGACTTCTCTTAGCGAGCACGCGCTCTAGGCTGGCTGACCCGAGGCTCGCTCTTCAATCTTCACACAACAACTCACGAGCCGTCCGAGGAGTTTCAAATCAGATTCATAATCAAATGCAATGCCTTAGAAAATGCATAGTCACGCGTCTGATCTGAGATGTGGTGAAGGGATGAAACATGAAACAACATTTATTGATGAACACAAATAAATACGTGAAAGTAGGTTTTACCGTATCCACTTAGAGAACACGGCTGTGTTATGGGCTGACTGCCATGTTAGATATGGGACATAAATGATACCTCTTTTGTCTGAATATGAAGTGATGGTGAGCAGTGATGTTGCAGCATAAAGGATGCGGTTTGAAAGCAGGTGGTGCAGAGGCTACAGCATGGTTGAAAAAAGAGAGGCACTACATTTAATCGATATACACATTATTAGATCGTTTAACAAGACAGCTTTGTGCAGCTGAGGGTGCTCAGAACAACTTCTGAATTTGGTGACCTTTCCAGGTGTATATTAGTTGGGTCAAAGGTCAGGTGTGACTATCCTATCGGGGATAGTGTCGTTCAAGTTATCTTCAGCACAAAGAAAAGGGCCAATCATAAACCGGTTAACTGCACGGGGATAGAGCTGTATCATTTAGAACATTTAAGGAACTCATATTAAAAAGTGCGGTGTGCTGAAATTGCACGGTACTACTACTTTAGAAATATAAATGTCTTTGTAAATAAATACATGCGGAAATAAATAATAAAGCTGTTAAATATCTAAATATATCACATTTTAAAACAAATAAAATTCAGGTAGAGGATGAGATCAACTTTGGAGGATTAATAGTGACGACATGTGATTACTTATTGTGTGAATGTAGACGCGCCCTAAGAGTAGCTAAAACGACGTGGATTGATCAAAATGCCACAAGAACGATGATGCTCTGCCCCGCCCTCGCCAGGCTGTGTGCTAAACAAGATTTAAGATCCAAGTAGCAGAAAAGGGAATTATTCTACAGAGTTACACTCAACTGTCATTTTCTTCTTTTCTTTTAGGGTGTACTTAGTAGCAGGATGTCGTACGCAAACCAGTTTAGACACTGTACATGTAGCTGCAGAATTAAGAGCAATCTGCATGTTTTTTTTTCTATTTTAACGATTCAAATGGAGCAATGTGATCCTCACTGACGCCACTTTAGGTAAAGGTAGAAATAAATGCCACTGCATTGTTTTTGAGGAGTAGATGTATAAGGCTCGATGTGTCACTGACAACAACTACAGTACACTACCATACGTATGTGATCCGAGATAAGAAACTGTTGCTACTTCCGCCACCTTTCTTCGATCGACCAGCTCTGAATGATCTGGTACAGTACAGTGACGGAGGTTTTCTGACTATGAGACTCACGGCGCAGCAAAGGCCTGGCATGAAATGGGCGCTTTAGGTGCTGAGGACACTGGTGACGATCTGAGATGGTACGGGGAAGAGATGGTTGTTGGTGACTGTGGTGGAGGTTTGGGGGAGGGGGAGATGGGCCTCAGCACAAGGAGAGGAATCTATGTACAATCTGCTGTTCACCCTTCCCTCGTCACATCTGGATGTTCACATCCTCATCGGCCCGGCTCGTCTTCTCGACAGCTTCGACCTGAGAGGCAGAGCAGAGCAGTTGCTTTGTATCAAAGGTGTGCCCTGTGTGTTGGCTTTTACCTGTTGACGTGTATTTTTTTTAACCTGATAGTTCCAGCCAGGAGGGGATTAAACGCGTACAGCCAGTCGTGCATCTCCTTGTCATTAGTGGCTTGTAGCAATATTCCGCGATGCTCGGTACAAACGGCGAATGTGTACGGGGTCTGTTGAGCCCAGAAAGATAAAAACGCTTATTATACCATACGTGACGCTTTTAGCCAGACGGGCGGAGTTCCTGGTTCATCACCAACCTTCAGCATTGCCTGCTGGTCCTCACTGTACTCCACCTGGGCGGAGGAGAGGTTGAGGATCGCCCGCTCCACAGAGTCTCTCTCCGCGTTGTAGATGTAGACGTACGGCCGCCGCACGACCACGTAGCGCTTCACCCAGCCGTTGGTGTTCGGCTCCAAGAAATGCAAGTAACCCTTCTTTGAAACAATAGGGCTGAGGAAACAAGAGATCACAGCGTGAGACCAAGTAAGATGTCTTCACAGCATCATGGGGGGGTTGGGGGTCACTGTGGCAGACTCACCTGACTCTAATCTCTGTGATGTCAGGGAAAAACCTGCGGATCCGTGGTTTGGTTTCAGAGGCTCCGCCGGCGGACTTCTTTGCCTCCGTGTCCTGCTGGGGGGCGGGGGCGGGGCTGGCGGCACGGGAGCGGGGCATCGGGGGTCTGCCGAACAGAAACGGGGAGGTCTGTGAGCGCGAGCAACAAACCGTATGCAGCCAAAGTGATGAGGACACAACCGTCCTGAGAGCATCATCGTCATCGCGGGAAAAAACGAGGGACACGCAGGCCGTAACCCTCAAAACGTAGCTAATCCAGACCTGAGCTCGGCGTCCCCATAGCAACCCTCAACCAGCGACGGGCACGTCGAGGAGGGTGTGATTGTGTTGAGAGCAGAGATTGAAGCGGAGTCTCTTAGCACCGTGACGGACATCTCGGAGATCTGCAGCACACACACAGGAATGCAGTGAGGAACCAATCAACAGACATCAACCACATCTTTACTCCGTGTGTAGGTTTGGCCACTACCTTGCTTTCGCTGGCGCTGACGCACACGTGGCTGTATTCTCGGTTGAAGGAGTGAGTGAGCAGACGCAAACACTGTGTTTGAAAAAGAGAGCGCTTGAAATGTCTCCTGAGGTCAGACACAAGCTGAGTCAAATCACATAAAAAGGCTCTCTGACTAAATGATGATTTGACAAAAATGCGTATGCATTGAGGTATATTCAGCATGGACATAACAGATCAGAACAGGAACTGCAAAAAATACAAGTAAGACTGCGCTCGGGTCAAACATGAAATTCAGTGTTCATTGGCGAGGGCTGACCTTGGCAGCGAGCTCTCTCTGCCTCTCGGTGGTGATTTCAGAGCGGGAGGGGACCTCCTGGTCGACCTCGGGGGGCTGAGGACACTCGCTGAGCTCCTCCGTGATGCAGGACTGCAGGGACTCCTGACCCATGAGCATGGTGGACTCCAGTTTCTCCCTCAGGAGAAGGTAATGCTTGGTTTTCTCCACCTGAGAGAAAAAAATACATCTAAATCACTCATGTCCCATGTAAAACCTAAAGATATGTGTCAAATTAACGATTCCTGGCTGGTTTGCTTCAATACCATAAATCATAATATTTTATTATCCTTAATAAATCTGTATTTACTAAAAACCTTGTGCACAGGCTTTAATGAGGCTACAGTTATGGTGGAGGCTGTTAACAGCAGCATAACCACAGGTAAGCCACTACATGGCCTCACATCTTGGAGGAGGCTGAGTTTCTCCAGCTCCCATTGATGGTCCAGAATGAGGCTGTCACTGCGGGGCCTCCACCCGGCCAGGTTCTCCTCCCCGCGGACGTAGGCCACGGAGGTGTCCAGCACTCGCCTGCGTCTCCTCTGCATACCTGCAGTGGTTGGGTGCAGGGTTAGAGATATTGGAGAGGAAGGCTTGCGGTAAATGGCAACTCTGTCCTGACTCTCACCGGGGCTCCCTGCATCTGCCAGGTTACACAGGCTGACCTCATAGACTCCAGTGACACGGTTTCTGCAAGAAGAAAGAGAGAGCTTTTTATCAACAACGAGAACTCAGGAGGAGCGCCACATTTTCCAAAGTCTGAAGTTCCTTAACTCACCCATCTGCCGCTCTGAGACTCCCAGTACCAAAAAGGTTTCGGATCGAGCGCGAGGCCGAGAGCTTTGTGTCTCGAGAGTAAAACACCATGCAGACATCTTTGGTTATGATTGCGGGCTGCGTGCAGTTCTCCATCTGCAGGCAATGTTAGAGGAGGGATTCCTCACATGGGTAACTCACACATCACCTGAGACACTTTGTGTGCTGTAACGCTGGGTTCTGTGCTGTACCTCCAAGTAGGCCGAGAGGGTCATGTAGATCTTCTCCCCGTACGGAGTGACTCGGTTCAGCAGCAGCGAGTTGTGCATGGAGCTGTCCCAGGCCGCCTCAAAGCGGTAGAAAGTCCTGAGGTCGTCGGGGGCGCAAGAGAGCAAGAAAATGAATGAGCAGTCAACAATAAAGTCTTGAGTTCTACCTGAGCAACATGCTAAAGCCTGGCAAATAGTTCCAATACAGAAGGTTCACTATTAATGCATTACTACACAGAAAACCTAACCGTATGGTTTTCTTTGATAATTGATTTAGTATTAATTTCTTATACTATGCAAACATTGCAGTAACTATTCCTTGAAGTACAACAAAAATTGGCAATGAAATCTTATTGCATGCAAAAGGTCGACTAGGATGATGCTCTGCTCTGTGCAGAAAAGCAAAGAGAGCTGAGATGAGTCTTAGTACAGAAACAGGAAGGGGGTTGGACAGCCAGATGAAAGGGACAGGGCAGTGAAATACCTATGGTCAACTCCCAAGGAAATGCTGTGAGAAAGAAGAAACCAGTAAGAGAGCAGAAGGTGAGAGACAGGAAGTGCGGTGCGGTTGGTTGGCTTGCACGCTGGGATGGTGTTTGTGTTTCTTTCACACCGTTACCCCGTTACGTCAAGCGCTGCAGTGGATGGTACAGCTCACCCATGACGGACCCTTGAGGGACGCCTTGGAAGGTGCTGATGGACTAGATGCAATCTCTGTGAAATAACAGCACGTGGCGGTTCCGCTGATCGACTACCTTAATGTACTTTCCCCATTTCCCCCGAGGGGAATAAATCACACGCTGGGAGCAGTGATTCTTCTGGCCCGAATCCCCGTTCAGCTTTAACTTTTTCTTTACAAAGATAATCCAAGCATGAACTGTAAAAGGAAACGAATGTTTCTGTAAGCCGTAAAAAACCTCTTCATGAGGTTCAGATGTTGGGCCGTGGGCTTTGGACTGAGGTGACCTCATTGAAAAGTGAACCATGTGTCACCCAGAAGAAAGCTGAGAGCAACGCGTTGACTCTGCTTCCCCGGCTGGAGGGAGGGGGTTCAGTGTGCAGACGGAACCGGTCCGCAGCAGTTAGCAAGTGCGTGACCTGCGGCGCTCACGTGTGCTCTCCTTTCCCAGTAGTAGAAAAGTGTTCGCTTTCACTAAGGGAACAATCTCCTCTTTGCCGGACAGCAACGCGTGCTTCGCTGCGCTGTTACAACCTCCTGAGAACGCGGGAGCCAGGATTGAAGTCATGCTGCTGGCGTAGCATGAGAGGGGCCGTTAGTTCCCCAGAAACATTCACAACATCGCAGCAAGTCTGAGCCATGTGCTACTGCTGATGTAATGGATCACCGGATTACATTTTAATGGCTGCATTTTGAAAGCGCTCAGAGTGCGTTCTGTGAATGACGTGATCCATATTACGGCACCCATCAATGTTAATAATCTGTAGCGCTGTTGGGATTACTGATGACTTTCACAGGCATATCCGTGGATTTATAATATTCTTTCACTGCAATATGAAAATAATAAACAGAGTGAAGTAAGAAGCCTGAATTGCGGGTGAACCGGTGTGCCTTTGTTGGTGTAAATGGATCCCTTACACCCTCTACTGGTTAAGTACTAATACCTCTTTTACTCACACTGAATTTCGTCTGTACAAACACTAAAGGGAGCTCAATCATGTCCGAGGGGACTTTTTAAATTCAGTGATCAACCAAGAACCAGAGATTGTGACGTTGGCCCCTCAACACCTACGGCGGAGACACAGCCGAGGACGGGACGGTCCACGTGCGAGTCATGCAGCCTGAAGACAGCGCAGACACACGCACACACACACGCAGACACACGCAGACACACACGCAGACACGCGCACACATGCAGACACACACAGACACGCTCAGACACACACGCAGACACACACGCAGACACACACACAGACACGCGCAGACACACGCAGACACACACGCAGACACACACAGACACGCTCAGACACACACGCAGACACACACGCAGACACACACACAGACACGCGCAGACACACGCAGACACACACGCAGACACACACACAGACACGCGCAGACACACACAGACACACACGCAGTCACGCGCAGACACATGCAGACACACACAGACACGCTCAGACACACGCAGACACACACGCAGACACGCGCAGACACACGCAGTCACGCGCAGACACATGCAGACACACACAGACACACGCAGACACAGACACACATGCAGACGCAGACACACGCAGACACACACGCAGACACATGCAGACACACACGCAGACACTCGAAGACACTCGCAGACACGCGCAGACACGCGCAGACACACGCAGACACACACGCAGACACACACGCAGTCACGCGCAGTCACGCGCAGACACATGCAGACACACACAGACACGCTCAGACACACGCAGACACACGCAGACACGCGCAGACACACGCAGACACACAGGCAGACACACACGCAGTCACGCGCAGACACATGCAGACACATGCAGACACACACAGACACGCTCAGACACGCTCAGACACACGCAGACACACACGCAGACACGCGCAGACACATGCAGACACACGCAGACACACGCAGACACACGCAGACACACACGCAGTCACGCGCAGACACATGCAGACACACACAGACACACGCAGACACACACGCAGACACAGACACACGCAGACACACACGCAGACACACGCAGACACACACGCAGACACACACGCAGACACACACAGCCAGCCTAGCAAGACAACCAGGGACATGCAGAGCCACATCCCTCACTTCTCATGAAGGGGGAGACAAAGAGGCACAGATGAATGGCTGACAGCAATGGCAGAGTAGAAGAGAGCGTAAAGAAAAGCCGCTGGAGGCTGGGTGGGAGTGACAGGCGTACATGTGTTTAACTTAAGAGAAGAGAGGCAAAAGTAAAATACCTCGGCATGTCCGAATCAAGAAACTGTCTGCAAAAGCAAAAAACAACAACAACAACATTCTGTTAGTGGACTGGAGGTAGAAACATGTTAGCATCCATATAAACCTTTACGTTAGACTGAGCAGAGACCACGCTGGACCCCGACCCGACCGGGCGCTGAGCCCCCCAGCCCGATGCGGGGCCGCTGAGGCCGTAACAGGACACGCGCTGAGGGCCCAGCACCGTGGTCAGAGACGGGCCGGTCGAGCGGGGCCGCTGGACGCAGCCGCTTACACGGGGCCTCAGTAAGCGGAGGTCATGCCGATGGCCGGTTGCTGGTATCGTTTGGCTTTTTGTCGGGAAAACAGAGGGTCAGATAGAAAGCTTAAGTTGAAAGGCAAAAATTCTTTACAGTTTACACGAGTCAAACTTAGATAATATAATTACTTTGGACGGGAGGCAATTTTTATTTATTTATGGATACGTACGTGCTACCACTCTTTTTGCCACCATATAGTGGTGATGTTAATGGTGAGTTTGGATGTTAAATGACATTTTTATTAATTAATGAGTCTCTTGAATAAACAGGCTACATAGTATATAACATATGATACAGGTTCTTAAAATAAACCTTCTGCTCCCTGTACTGCAGAGCAACAAAAGACTTAGGACCAAGGTCCATCTCTTTAGTGTGGAAACTAGTCAGTAAGCACATTCTTAGTCCAATCATCTTTCCGTTGTCTTGAACGTTAATCATGTGATTTAATATAGTGATGATGGGTGTTGTATGTCCAAACTGTGACAAATGCAGACGGTGGGTGTTTATTAGTGATTCGACACCACGCGGTGACACATGCTGCTTTGCTGTGCTTTTGTATTAGACCTGTTGTGAGATTCAGTGAACCGAGGGCGCCTGGTTGAAACTTGTCCCTCTGGGAGTAGTAGTAGTTTCAGCATTGGGGTCAGTTAGTGTAGATGAGACGTAGAGGTGAGGTGGTAAAATGAGGTGAGATGCAACGTGTAGGCACGATAATGACAGAAGCACACACAAGCACCGGAGGGCCGCACAGCCAGCGTGGACGACTGCATTCATTCAAATGTGGCACATTTGAAAACTCTGGATGTTTTAATGTGCGTCCTCCTGCAGTTAGAGAGAGGGGGACTATTCCCGTGCAGCCACAGTAATAAAAGATCACTGGATAACATTCCGGTAGTGCCTGGTCTGCCATGCCGTTAACGGACAGGTACTATGTGCCATGCATCGGCCTGTCGCAGCCGTACTCAAGTACAGATAACACTCTTGTTGAAGCACAGAATTGTTTCCAAATTCAGCCACGATGCCACAACCTTGTAATAAACAAATAACACACGTGGCGACTTCAATTTAAATCAGCAAAGATCTCCAGGACGTACCGGTCGTCCCTCATGGGTCTGACGTAACCAGCAGACAAGATGTTGAGAGAGAGAATATTCGGGTCAATGATGGTCTCATCAGCTTCGGGGGTGTTGCGGAGGCGACCTAAGAAGACACAAGTGGTCCAGTGAGAGGCGATCCCTTCACAGTGTCCCTGCTCGGTTCTGAGAGCTAAACTCACCCACAACAAGCTCACGGATATCCTTCCACTCCATGTCACCTCCTGACTCGTGCACAATGGTGACAGTAACCCTCCTCTGGAGGCCCTGTGGTTGCCAAGAGATCCCCGGGACAGAGTACTGGTTACTCTCCACTCACTTCAGACATTCCAAATATCACACCTGCTCACAGTGTGACGGACCCACCTGGTGCAGTAGGAACGTGCCGTGACAAGGCATTCCTCCTCTGTGGTCCACCACTGCAGGGATGTAGCTGGGGGGACACAGACATGGATGTGACTATTCCTTAACAACGATGATTGAAGGGAAACATTGGGGGGGGGGGGGGGGGGTCACCCATGACACTCACTCTCCAGTGGCCTCCAGCTCGCAGATCTCAAAGAACACCATGAGATCGTGTTTGCTGTGGCAGGGTCCGGCTTGCGGGCGGGTCATGGCGGTCAGCTTGGTCGCAGGCACTGTGTTTGAGAAAGGGAGATAAGAAGCGTGTGAGACGGGCAGAGGGAGAGGACTAACAGCAGGGAGCTGCTCTACACCTACGCAGGGAAGAGAGAGGGAAGAAGAAAGGAAATCAGTGCTGCAGGGAAAAACAGCTTCGTCGTGTAGAAGAAGCTCCTTTTCTCCAGAAGATTTAAAGGGAACTTCTGCAGCCGCCTCGTAAAGGAGGATTCCACTAAAGTTCTGTGGGAGGTTTCACATCTTACTCGAGTATTCATAAGCCTCCTTGAACAGGAATCTCCTTTAAAGGGCAATGTGGAAATTATTAAAACTAGTCTCACTATTAGTTAACTGCACTCCTCTGATTGCTTTTGGCAGTTCGGACAAAGCTGATTTTTTTTTGTATATTATAAATAGTGCATTTAGTGTGTTTGACTACACAAGTATACACTTTGGCTACTTACTGGGATGTACAGTTAATCATGTGTTCTAGCTTTTAAATGTTATTTCCTTAATTCTTCTGTTTTGTATTTAATATTCCCAACAGTTCTTTAGCTGTTTCCTACCTCTTGATTGTTTTTTTCATACAGCTATAAATTGTGAATTTCTTCACTGCAGATTAATGAAAAAGAGATTATCTCATCGGATATTATAAAAAATGCTCATTTAACATTTCCATTTTAGAGAGAGAGAGAGAGAGAGAGATATTCACAATCATACTGCAGCAGAGAGCTCTGTGATCCAAGAGGGAGAGCTGACAGGAGGATGCAACACGCAGGTTTCACAGTGAACACACAGGACGCCAGAGAGCCAATCCAACCAAGCCCTGGCACAAGAACACCGCCTTTTTATATCAAGATACTTTCCTTTTCAAAAGAGCATACAACTTGTTAAATGTGGGTCACTTCAATAACTGCTTTGGGAGTACTTTGGGGTCCCACCAACATTACCACTTGGTATAAAAAGGCTGTCAGTACCAGGATTCACTTGGATCCAACATCTATGAACCAACCCGGCTTCTGAGCTTTAATGACCGAACAGATAGAGGTGGGCGGAGCTGTCAGCTGAGCTCGCTCGTTTCCTTCCAGTAGGAAAGAAGCAGCCAGGCCAGCGGCAGACAGAGCGTGGTCTGACAGCGAGTCCACCAGCACCCCATTGAGCACGTCTGGGACCAGGTATCGGATCAGGTCCAGCGATTTCTCCCGGTCCGGAGAGGTGTCGGAGTCAGCTGCTCACACCCAACAACATGAAGCTACGATGACATGACGTGCAGGCAGACCGGTACGAAGGACAATACGACATGGATGAACAGTGGTCGAGACGCTGTGCCGGGAGTTGATTTACCTGGTTTGGACAGAGGCATCACTCGCGGGAACTGTCTTCTGCAGGGACGTAGAGGACTGGCAGTAGAAATAACAGTCAGCTGGGATTTTATGAAAACACAACTGTACGCATTGGATCGGTCTACCGGGAGGCTTCACAGCCGGGTACCTGATGACGTCTTTACAGAGCGGCAGGAAAGGCTGTTTCTGGTAGTGTCCAAACACCTCAAACACAATCGGCTGAGACTTGATGTAGTCAACGAAGGATTTAGTCACCTCAACAGCAATCTATCAAAAACAACGGAGGAATGTTAAAGAGCTTCACCCGTTCCGATCGTGACGTCATAGTTTGACCGGCCGGTGCTCCTTACATTCTGCACGTGGTAGAAGCCCAGCGGGGGGCCGCGGCCGGTGTTTTTCAGGGGTTCGGTGGAGAAGGCCTCGTCGTGCCGGTGGATGAAACTGAATTCAATCCACGTGGAATCATTTACATGTAAAACGTGTAAACGAATGAACATGAGAAATATTGACAATAAAAACATGTTTACTTGAACTGGCAGAAGATGTCGGCATATTCTGCAGGGATGCTGGAGGCTTGCAGGACGGTCACCCTGAAGGTGAAGACGTTGCCGACCCTCAGGTGCTCCAGAGTTGTGTCGAGCGGGCCGCCCTGACTCTTCAGCGGACTCTCCGCCTCATCTGTACCGGCTGTGAGGGAAGGCAGAACATCTGTTGCTGCTGTTCGCAATCCTCATCATGCAATCTCCCAAAACACAATGAAGGAATGTACTTTTTGTTTTGCTTTTTTCACATGTTTATTGTGTAACGGAATTCGTTTGTCTGTGCCTGTGTTGTATAATGATGATATATGATTAAATATACTGTAATCAACATCTTTGGATGAAGTTATATTGCAATGAAATCATCAATGGAGATATCTTGATACACAATTACATCGTCATGATTGATGATAACAGTACTGACTAGAAATTCATAATTAAAAGAAAGAAATACACTACTAGAGAGTACTAGAGTACTTAATCCATAGAAAACGATTTCATTTGGACTATTAATCTACCAAATTCAGAGAAAACAAGCCATATATAGATATATATCTATATATAGATATATATGTATATATATATTGGATATTGTCATCCATATGTCAAATTAACTTCATCGCACATACCCAAGCACACAAAACATGCATCCCGGCACTTATGAAGTAGGATTACCCGCACATGTGTTATTGTTGACCTCATCAGCCGAGGGTCCCGGTTCTGCGTTCTGCCCCTCTCCCTCCACAAAGCGAAGCTCCTCCTGTGAGGCTCCTGAGCGGGGCAGTCCTACGGAGCACGTCTCCGACTGGAACTGCGGAAGCAAGGCAGAGCGTTGGGCAGGTTGGTACATACAGCACAGGTGAATGCGGCCCGGCCTTCTCTACCTTCTCATACTGCTGATCCTCAAAGGAGATCTTGGCAGTGCCCGACTGCCTCACCCCCGAGCCGTAGTCGGGAGCTTCCTCGTCGGCTGGAGGAAAACACAAAGCGCCTTCACTTCACTTCCTCAAGAAGTCCCACACAGCACGCCCTTTCAATCCCCCCCCCCCCCCACTCCCCTCTGCATCGAGCAAGGCTGAGGGCGAAAGCCTTACCTGATATGGCCTGCACCGCCACACGGAGGAAGCCTTTCACCTCGCCCCTCTCGCTGACGATGGCCACGCGGTGGACGAGAGGAACCGGGTACAGCAGGTTACTCAGATAGACAAACGCCCTGAACAGGAGGCGGAGAGAGAGAGAGAGAGACAGAGAGACACGATAAAAGATTAGAAACAACACATCTCAGGTGATCACACTCGGTAAGATCTCACTGGACTGGAACACAGAACATAGAGCTGCAAAGCAACCAAACAGAAGCTGGGACTGCTCTTGCGACGGCCATGGCTGCCCTTTACTATCGCTTTGCGGGGTGGGGGGGGTCGGGCTCTTTCTCTCACCATTTAGAAATAATGACACTGTGAGGGTTTGGGTCACATGCAGTACTGCCTAACTATTGCATTAGAGCCTGGTGAGGCCAAGGAGCAGGTGTGTAAGGGTCCACTAGCTGACTGCTAAATAACCAGGTCACTACTCACAGCAGAGGATTTCCTCACGAGCAATGAATTCCATTCCTGGAATAATACTCTAACAAGTGCATCTGTAATGTATGAAGAAGCTGCACTACATATCAAATGTGTCAATATGAACGCTACAGGCACTTTGTCTATGCATTCGATTTGAAAACATTGAATGAGGAAGCAGCTGCACTAGAAATGTTCCCTTTTCAGCTACAGTGTGCGATCTTGCAGTCAAGGACCACATTTCCCACCAGCCATCGGGGGTCGACGTTAAGGGTTGGGCGTTGTGTTGGAAAGGGAGTGGCTTATGCCAAGATTGGTGAGGTGCAAAGAAGGCATGCTCGGGACAAACAGCTGAACAAAAATGTCTTCGACGTCTGGACTCAAAGGAATCATAAGCAAATGGAGCAGAAATCATCAAACGGAACATGGCTCAGCTTGAATAGAAAAGTGCCAACAGCTGGATGTACTCAATGCGACACCAACAAAAAAGAAAAAAGACAACGAATGACATCAGAAATCAAAGAGCACGTCCTGGGACGAAGTGCTAATTTGTCCAAACTAGTGGCACTAGTTCATCATCAGACGTATTCAAGTAAAAAAAAATAGACAAAAAAGGTCAAAATGAAAAGACTTGTGCTCTGGCATGCCTAAAAGAGACAGCTGCAGTAGAAACCAGCTCTTTCATCTTGAGGTTTTGAGTCTTCCTCGAACAATACTTTGCTATTTCACGGCGCTTTCATGCGTGTTCAGGTTGGCACAGCGCGGTGAGAACATTCGCTGTGGGTTCTCGTCTTATGAACAGTCCCCCAGGAGACATGGAGTCAGTGCTCTGGCTAGTGGACGGTCTTCAGTAAAAAGCCACCAGTTTGCTGTTAGCCACACGCAAGCGAGACACACACCTCAAGCAGCCGCTGAGCCTCAACTGTGCTTGAATTTCCATGGAAACACAAAGTATGAACTGACCCGCCCGGGGGCGGGATTGTTTTAGAGAAGCTTTTGGCCTGAAGGAACAGTTAAGCCGAAACCAAAACAGGGAAAGTCAAGCAGCAGTCAAAATTTGATGATATTAAAAGGTAGAAAGCAAAAGGACAAACCCTGAATGTTCTTGGAAAAAACAACCTGTGTAGTGGTCTGACTTTGGAAAATTTGTGTCACAAACATCAGACGCAGTGACGACTAAGACAGGGAATAGAAACTTAAAGCGGATATCTGCAGCAGCAAATGAGTAAATGAATTGAATTCCCACATTGATTTTCACGTCCACACCGATGCAATCCAACTGAAATGGCCCAACTCTATCTTGACCTTGCAGCCATAGGTTACTTGTCCCAACTGGACTGAACAAAGACATGTAAATTACATGTTGTCATGCACACGGGACTGCGTTTTGAAATATTGTCCTGACGCCTGTGCAAAACGACCCCAGTGTCTCAGCGTGAAAGAGCTGGTTTCCTCCAGCCAGCATGCTCCCAAAACCTCACCAACCTTCCCACTACCCTGAATAATGGTGAGCGGTCGTAAAAGGGATCCTGGCCTTCGCCGGAGCCTCGGCAAAGCTCTCCCTCATCATCATCATCATCCTCCTCCTCCTCCTCCTCCTCCTCCTCTCCCCCGAGCTCCAAGCACGGGTCGTCCAAAAAGATATCATCGTCCAGGTCCTCCAACTCCTCCAACTCCTCCTCCTCCTCCTCCTCCCCTCGACCCTCCCGCTGCGGGTCAGCCAGCTCAGTAATTTCAGAGTTGGAGAGGGTCGGGGATGGGGTGGGGTCACTCATGCGCTCGCTCATGCATGTCTTGAAAATGGGGTTTCTGGTGCCGCCAGAGACATGGGAACTAGGTTAGAACAATTGGATAGAAAGCACACACTTGTTCAAACAATAAGGGGGGGGGGCGCCATAGATGGACTGGACCACGGGTGGTTCACACGTGTTTGGAGGTGGGGTCCTTTGTACGAGTCCTAGTCGGCACTACTCCATGGTCACAGTATTACCTGCAGGGGGGGACGTTTGGAAGTAAAGGGGGGCAAAGCGATGCGCTGCTGTGGACGGGGGCAGCAGGAGACTTATTGCTGTAGCTTCGATGGCTTCAGTTCCCTGCTGGGAAAATGTTTTAACAGCGGCTCACTCAATAACCGATCTGGATTGTTTTTGGCTCCGCTGCCGCCCGCGTCTCAGCAGCGCTCTGCTCTTGTGCCGGAACCTCTTTCACCAAACCGGGTGGCCGCCTCAACTCTGGGTTTTTGATTGAAATGCTGGTTAACAAACAAATACAGTGTGGGAAATTAAAAAAACTAACCTGGAAGAAAAGATGAATTCTTTTAGTCCCATAAAAAACACATAGGGGAGTGGTGCATTTAATGAGATTAGCTTTACAACGACAAAACACAGAATGAACATGACATTTTTTACCGGAGAAAACCTGTTCCATTTGTTTCACAAATCTTTTTTTTTAAGGAATGTAGAAAAATGAAGCTAGAAAATTCCACTTTGTATATTTTTAAGCATTGAATACAGGAGAGAAAACAACTTAGATCAGATATGGAAAATAGATCACTAGATTTCTATTTTTTTCACTTGCCTCTCGGCTTCTGTGAAATTCAAAATGAGCGGAGAGACGACATGTTTCAGATTACTGCCCAATCATGTCTGCTTGTTTTGCATGAGCTAAATGAAATGAAAGGCTCGATGCTGAACATTATGTAACCGGGACGTGTGACACTGTGTGGGACCTGTTTGCAAGAGAGCGAGAAAGCAAGTGAGAGAGAGAGAGAGTGAGAGCGAGAGAGCTTGGAAAAGAGATGGGGAGGCTGTCTGCCAAAGTGGGAGAGAAAGAAACAGCAGGCTTAGAGTGGGAGGACTGAAGAAATCCAAAATGTTTTGAACATTTTTGAAAAAAGACCGGCTTGGTATTAACAAGCGTTTACTGTTTACTGTCCAATCCATCCACGTTCAGGACTTCATTCATTTAAGATTCAGACTGAATCTTTAAAAGTTAAACATTTAAATGTTTTGTATTAGCTGTGATGGCAGTGGGGCACAGACTGGGAAGACCAGAGGTCAGCACATGAGGACAGCGACTGCAGGGAAGTGGGCGGTAGACGGCTTCGTGCTGGTGTCTCACTCATTGTGGCCTTTAACAGCCTCCCATTGTCCCGAAAGGAATGTCTAACACGGGGCTTCTGCTCTCTGACCTTTCATACTAGCTCACTGTGAATGCCTTCCTGCCCTATTCCCATAATGCATCGGGCTAATGTTTCGCAGCATTTACCTGCCCACCAGACGGAACCAAGGGAAGCGGTCATAAAAGGGGTCCCCTCCGGTCATCACATTTTCCCCGTCTTCAGCGGTGTTGTTGGGCACGTCGGCTGCGCGATCGTACATCTCCCTCATGAGATCCAGCCTCTGCCTGCAAGAAGCCTCATTAAAGTCACCCAGGCGCTAAAAAGACCCACAGCGTGGAAGCGTGTTGTTCATACCGTTTACTGCACATCAGCATGTTACACAATGACTTGCACCTTAGTTTTTCTAGTGTCCAATAATGGGTGGCTCCATTTTTCTGATCCTGCACCTCCACAGCCACGATGGTGCGCGGGAAGTGTCGCTTCTCGCGGTCCTTGGCCGCCTCCGGGGGCAACAGGTCTGGAGGCAGCGGGGAGTAGAGCGTGTCTGTGAGCAGCACAAACTGGAACTGGACCTGCAGGGGGGGCGCCGGACGAGCATCGGTGTGGTCAGGCACGGCGTGTTGTAACTTCTATTTGTGGATCCACTGGAAGTTGAAATGATAATGACTAGTTGCACCTTTTTCTTGAGCTCCACACTAATGGCATTGGCCTCCTTGAGGAAGATGGCGTTGCCCCACAACAGGTCACGGAGAGAGGTGAACTGGTAGCACCGCCACTTACGAAAGCTCCACACAGCCAGCTCTCTTTCCCTCTCCGTCCATTGCACTGTGGGACCAAACAAGGTAAATCCTCTCATGAGTGTTTCGCTCACTAGATCATACATATCGCATGTCCAAGCGGTTACACTACCTTCCTCCTCTGGCTCTTCCTCTTCTTCAAGGGTTTCAGGGTAGTAACTGTCCACCTGCTTCTGAAGAGCCTCCAGCTTGCTCTCATAATCCTAGAAAATGAAATAATGAAGAGCCGCATCAACACGAGGCCTTTAGTGAACTGTTGGCTGGATTGGCATCACTGTTGAAATGAACAACTAAAAGTCAAAAATACTAATGTTGTCAGATGGGAACATGGGAAAAATACCTTCAGGCTGGTTTTCAAGTTGTTGACTTATATGATGCATGCAATAAAAAACCCTTCAACAACATTTCAGATCAGATCTTTGCTGGTTTTCATGTCTGCTGCTCATTACCGTACCAGTCTCTGCTGCTCCAGAAGGTTGTTGGTTTCTTCTCTTTCTTTGCGATACTGGTCCTCCAACTCCTGCAGTCTGAAGAAAAAACAAATCGGGTTTGAGACAGTCAAGGAAGTCTACGATGCGGTGGTGAGACTGTATCTGCTTTCACAGGCTTTCTTAAAGAGGCCAGGTATGGATAAACTAATACATGGCTCACTGTGCCCCCCCCGCCCCCCCCAAAGTACCTCTGCTCCATCTCCTGTTTCATGTCTATGCCCTGTTTGTCCAGCAGCTCCCTCTGGGCGAAGGCCCAGTCCACGGGCTCAGCAGGGGTCTCTGCACATGGCGTCCTCTCCCTCTCCGCCCTGGCCTGCACGGGGTGGTTGAACCGGAACACGTGGCTCTTCCCCAGGATGATGCGATTCCCTTTTGGGGATAAGAAGTCAGAGTGGCAGGCGCGCGTTAGGTATTATTGCGCTCAGCCCAAGGAGGACGGGGGAAAGTGGCGCAGCGCTCACTGACCTGATTTGAGCACAGTGGGCTCGGTCACTCTCTTTCCGTTGACATAAGTCTCAGCTCCTTCGCACGGCTCCAGGACAACTACTAATGACAAACAGAGACGCCAATTGGAGGCTTCACTTTTCTGCCGATATCAAACTGCGACGTGCAAGACCAGCAGCCAACAGTGCACGGTAACGGTTGCGTACTTTCTCTTGCTTTATCAGTGGAACTGGTGAAGGTGCAGTGCTCATCCTTGATGAAGTGGCCGCTGAGGACTATATCCTGACGACTGGCGGCGTCTACACGGCCGACCCTAAAAGAAGAATTAGTAAGTAAATACGGCCCTAATTTAATATGACAAATGTTAACGCAATAATCAGTTCAGTAAAGACTTTTGAATGCCCGGCAGCCTCTGACCTGGTGACCCCGTCTTTAATGTAGTAGAGCAGGCACTCGGACATCAGAGGATCCTCGTTGAGATTCACCAGATGAGGTGTCTAACGCACGAAAAGGAATCACTCACTAACTGTGCAAATGTGCTCAGTAATGAACATTCATCATTCGTTACCCGTGTGTCATTTACAATGTAGGGTATGGATACACTGCACATCAAAGAGCTGGAAATCAGAGATAGTTGCAGTCATGCAGTCAAATTCACTCCCCAGCTTCACAGCATCAGCGTTGGTCCCACTAGAACGGGGACACTACCCCCCCTCCCTGCCCTCCCCCCAATGTTTGCACCCAGTGCTGCCCGCGGTGCAGCTGCAGAGGAAGTGTTTGAAGGGACTAATGAAGTGGATTTCAGATAACACCTATTGAAAGAAGAGAAACCCTCGACTGCTGTGCTTCTGCTGTTGAAGTGAGACTTGAGAGCACTCGAGAGAGAGGGAGGCCGCTTCAAGCACTTCACAGCTACAAACCTCGTTGGGGGAGAACAGCCCCACCGTGTCGATAAACACAGGCTGGGGCATTCTAGGGTTATCGGAGGGCTTTGGGGTAAATAAACAAGCATTTCGGTGAATGATTGAATCGGTAAGTATTGGCTTAAGGAGAAGAGGCGACGCTTCGTGTCTTTTTACCTTCTTGGGAGAAAACACGCCGACTGTCCCGCCGTCTTCTCGCATTGCTACACCCATTTCCGCCAGCAAGGCCTCTCTGTGGACAGAAGCAGGACTCGGTCACCCGAGCGGCTGCAGGAGTTCTCTTATTTCAGCTGCCTCACAGAACAATGCGGTTTACCTGCTGCACACACGCAAAGTGGTTCAAACAACCCCACCGTTTCTTAAATGCTCAATAAACAGCACCGACCTTAGGTCAAGAGGAAAGAGTAAACATGCTTTTCTTTGGACCTGCTCTATTTAGGCACCGTCTTCTTTGTGCAAGTTATGGAGTCATTAAAAAACAAAAACAGGATTATTAACCATGTTATAAGATGTATTATATTCCACAGGTATTTTCAGTTGTATTTTTAAACAGTTTTCCGTCATAAGCCGGTTTTCACAGTGTGCATGAATTGTTTTCTTTATTCACAATTTCTTTGGCTAAGAAAAAATAAAGGACATTTACCAATGAAGTATATTCAAATAAGAAATGTCCATACATGTGTATATATGGTATATCTCACCTCTCCATTCTAATGGCTTCAGTTCTGCGAAGTTTCTCTTCCCAAGTCTCATTGAGTTCAGCAATGATTTTCTCAGTTTCCTGACATATAAAAAAATAGTAGAAATGAATACATTTCTAGTGTGTGCAACAAATCCCATCCAAAGACGAAACAATTAATTGATGCACTAACAACGTATCGTGTGGTGTATTCAAAGTCTGATATGTCCTCAAATCTGATATCTCTGTTGTCCAAAAACTATTACAAACACATCGTTGAGCCACTGGTTCAGATGAAAGTGGGCTCTGCAGTGTACTTTGAGTCATCCATGTTGTGGTGTACTCATTTCAGCACCAGATACATGACTCAAATTAGTCCTCAACAAATGCACAGTTGAGTACCTTCTAAAACTACAAAAGTGCCATGTATCTTTCTCCTGTCATCCCTCTAAATTCACAAAGACGCATCAATTAAGTAGAAAGAAACGAATATTGATGCACAGCTTATTGCTTTGTTAGCCCTTTCACTGCACTGAATGTTTTGAGCGAGATGTTTTGAGCCCACTGAAGACGTATCTGCGTACAGTGATGAACAACGCGCTGCTTTACACTGTGGCAATGCGGTGTGCATTCAAACCCGCGCTCACCTTCAGCCTCTCGATGGCCTCCTCGCTGCCCGGGCTGAACATGATGCGGTCATGAAGACTGGCGATGGAGCCGGCGCGGCTGGACAAGGCTGAGAGGGACGGGGAGGGACTCATCCCTGTCATGGCATTTGTCACTGTGGAGAGATCATCTCTTTGATTCACTGCTTGGCCTTTATTGTTATTATTCTCGTAATCGGACGAGTCCGGCAGGGCTGTGGGTGCGGGGTGTCGATAACGGGGGGGAATAAAATAATGTTGAAATGCAAACAGATAAGGAAGAGAAGAGAATAGAAGAGAAGAAGATATGTGGCTTGAAACAAATGTAAGTCACGGAGAGAAATTGAATCTACTTGTATACAAGCGAGGGCAGCAGCAGCAGCAGCAGCAGGAAGCCACACGCAAGGAGACCAACTGAAAAGATGCAACAGGGAGGCTGTCCAGCCACGACCAAAGAAAATGCAGCCATGATGCAAATATGTCAAGCAGAGCTTCATATGCAGGGACATTCACAAACAAGAATGACTTATTTTTAAAATTGCCATACATTTATGTTGTTCGTCCCCCATTTCAGAAATGAAGGCTGGTATGAGATAAGGATTCCAAATCAACAAAAAATAACACCAGTCATGGAAAATAAAAATATGATATGCTTGCAGAAACGTAAAGACTCATTTATAATGGGGACATGTTTCCTACAGAGATAATTAGGAAGCCTGACGTCTCAATTAGGATTATTACCTAAAGACGCATCTGATGCTCAGTAAGCTTCTCTGAAATTTAAACTGAAAGTAGTGATCCCAGTGTTTCCCCTACCATTATATACCATGTTACCATTATACCATTTTGCCTTTGCTTGCAGTTAATAAAGTGTCTCATAGAAAGACTGCAGCAAAAAAAAATACTGAAATGAGATGACTTCCTCAAGATGCTACTAAAGTAATTATACTTTCAGTGGCGGAGGGCTGCGTCATCAGGGGAACGGGGGGGAAGTCTCTTCATGGAGGAATAAATAATAGGGATGAATACTCATGTTGAGATGCTCTGCCTTGTTGCTTTGTTAACAATCAAGCTTTGTCCCGCCGATGCCACAGCTACGCAGCCATACACCATCTCTGCAGCACCATGACTCGGCACATTCGCCCAATTAGGAGCAAAAAATGACAAAGCTGGAAAAATCCCAATTGGGGCGGCTGACATTAGGTTTGCATTTCAGTGCGACCGGCCTAAAACATTCTGATCAATGCTTTGTCATATTGCGGTTCTGCAGAGAACAAGAATCTACTTTTTTTCTGTTACGTTAAGTGCCGGTGATGCTAAGCGGCCACAAGAGCTAAAGCAATAGCCAGAAAACACACATTTCAAACCCTCTATGACAGCACCAGTCGCTCGATATGCTGGGGGAAGAGAAGAGAAGGAGACACAGAGAGAGAAGGAGACAGCGAAACACCCTTAGATAAAAAATGTTCACGCGCTGAAACAATATTTCATTATTTTGTTGGGAAAAATGCATTTTTTTTGTGGCAAAGTTGGTCCTGAAAGGAAAGTCTGGATTTCTTGTTTTATTTCTGTTGTTGTAATACTTATTTCGTCCACAAGAAGCTGAAGTGCAGGTGGGTTTTAATTTCACTATGCACTCGTAACACCAATCTAGGGAGGCACATGAAAGGACCCCTTACTGTCAATGATGTCACCCAGGCCTTGGGAGAAGAGGAGGTCTTTCAGGCGGGACACCTCCTCCTTCAGCTCGCGCACCAGTCGGTTGTTGGGATCCTCGTTGATCACAGCGTTGCAGCGGATCTGCTTGGCGCGGTCTGCGTACCTGCGGGGGCGCGAGGGGGCGGGAACAGCGAACATGTGACACCGGAGCCGCTACCCATGAACGACAAAGTGTGAAAGTGATGCAAGCCGCCGAGGGGGAGCGCGTATTACGCAACACTTTGACGCCGGCGTCCCTCGAGGACACAGCGAGCGGCTGTGTGGGAGGAGGGCGCGCTCTCTACCTGAGTGTGCTGAGGGTCTCGTCGTAGTTGATGTCTGCGGGACTCAGGGCGGCTATCATCGCGGTACGAGAGTTTCCCCCTGACAGAACGAAGGCCGACACCTTAGCTTCAGTTTGTCATGGACCAATAGATCAGCCGGAGCTGCGAAATATTACTCTCATACCCAAATTTTCTCTCAGTAACCAGGTCAAAACCGAATCTCTGTAGGGGATGAAGCTTTCCACCTTCTTCTTCTTTTTATTCTGTGTGTCAAATGAAAACACCACATTCAAAAGCAATACATGTTTGGTCATCATTCGTGCAGAGAAAAACAGTCAATAAATGAATAACAATTTTAAAAGGTTAAACAAATTACCTTATTTGACCCTGAGTCCTGAAAGGAAGTACACAGTCTAGTTTACATACGTGTGCTTGTTAACATGGAGCTTTTATTTCACAACAGCATGCAGATTAATACACACCACTTCGGCCAAAGCAGAGATGACTTTGCCCAGTGTAGTTAGAGATTTGTTGATATTTGCTCCTTCCTGTGATAGAGCGAGAGGCAGACGAGGGTCACGGCGTTATTATTCAGAAATGTGTTTTTATATTTGTGTTTGAATACGTGAAAGGAATGCGAGGGAAACGTTTCACCTTCAGCCTGGTCCCTTTGGCTCCAGTAGAGTCGGCCCTCTCACTGCCGGCCAAATCCACCAAACTTATCTTGCTGACCTGAAACAGAATGAGTCACTTAAACTGCACATAACAGGAAAACACCCCCAGAGCCATTCATCTTAATTCAGGAGACAGGTCTCATTAGAAAAACATGTGCACAAAGTAACCTTACAATTACAGTACGACCTTCAAGCAACCATTGATTTCCAATTTACGACAGGATTTATATCACTTTCATCAATCAGCTCATTGATAAGCAGTGGCAGCCGCTCAATGTTAAATAAATGCAGTCCGGATGGGATGAAGCCCGACCTTTTCAGAAGTGTTATCAGTCTCGGCATCGTGCCGTTTCTGAGTGAATATGATGTTGAAGACGGCGTGCGAGCGGCTGCTCGTCTCATTCATGTTGGTGGCGGCCACAGTCCTGTGGACGCAACGGAGACACTTTCATCAGCTGTTGGTTCGCTCCACATTTGTCCAGCAAAGAGAATGAGTGTGTAGCTATGACAGAGCAGAGTACCAGTCTTGCTATTTCTAGTCCTTTCCAACACAATTGAAAGTGCAAATAGGTTCAACAGGAACCGCATGAGGTACATTTCACCATATTATCTATAAAAATGGCCCGAATAAATAAACAGCTCCATCACCTGGCCTTGTTGCCGGAGTCCATCAGGTCCTGGATGTCGTTGTAGGAGGTGACAGCTAGTTTAGACAGGTCCTCCACGTAAGGTCCCATCAGAGGATGCTCTCTGACGCGCAGGTTCCCTTTGTTCTTGGGGTTGAGTAGATCCCGCACGCGTTCACAGTAGATTTCCATGTAGCTTACCTGTTGGAATCATCACATCAGCTCGGCACACACAGCAGCCCTCTATCGATCTGTGTTAACCGCATTAGTGGGGTTTGCGTCTACCGAGGGGCTGCAGCTGAGGACAAGCTGTTACAGTCAATCTGTTGTGCTTGTGTAAGATTAATAAGGAACGGAACTGTAATGAACAGAAGGATCCCATGAGTGAGGAAATCTGACGCTTACCTCCACGGAATACGACATGCTGTTGTCGCCATTGTCATTAAACTTGGTGAAGAGATCTTCACACAGCTGGAAGGAGAGAATTATGAACGTTACTCACACAATGGTCACATCTGAGACATTCAAACTAATTTCACCTCTGATTTATCGTCAGCACTGGCCCATAATCACAGTAAATCTGTACCAGAGGGATGATCCCCTGTTGATCCTTCACATCCTGTTTCCCCATCATGGTGTAGGACTTGCCAGCGCCCGTCTGGCCGTAAGCAAAGATGCACACGTTGTATCCCTCGAAGGCGTGCAGCAACATTTCCTCTCCGATGTCTTTGTACACTTGCACCTGAGAGGCATAATTGATGTCCTCTGGCTGCAGACAGAGATCAACAATCAGCCAATTCAATCTTAAACTTTCTCATAAAATTGACAAACGATAATACTGGGGTTGGGCTATAATTCCATATAATCATCTATTATCTTTCATTGGAATCGGATCATTCTAATTTCCTATTCTGTTCAATCAAACCACTGTCTTAATCTGATCAGACTGTATTTCTGTGCCTTCATGGAAACAGTCAACAAAGTATTTGTTTCTCTATGATTTAACTGATTGGTACATTCGCTGTGGGGGGGCACCGAGACTTACCGAGGTGTGGGACCAGTAGGAGTAATCAAAGTTGAAGCTCTTGTTGTCTTTGGCCTGCTTGGGGTTGACGATGGCTGAAAGACAGGACGGGGAACACGAGTCAGAGGGAAACCGTATCTGCGACGCGTCGTGTTGTGCTAATAGAACGGGTCGCCGCCTCCTCTGAACCTGCAGTCAGCTGGTGTTCGGGCCTCGGGACTGCAGCGCAGCAGCCAATGCACCAGGACAAGAAACCGTCTGGCAGGTTTTTGAAAAAATGAACGCTAACTGCCGAGACAGCATTTTCTCCTGCTGGAGGTCATAATATTGAATGAAATACATTCTGTTATTGCAAAATGAAATTTGAACTGCTGCAAAGATGCATTGTGACATCAAATACGTGCCAATCTGCATACATGTACAGGGCAGAAATCCCATTTCATTACTACTCAAGCGTAAAGTATCGTTGCACTAGAACACCACTTTTACCTGCAATTGTTTTACGCTGCTTGATCCTTTGTGCTGCTGAGGAAAATGAAACGCATCAACTGTGTTTGCATGTCAATAAAGGACTGACCTTTATTGCTATTTGCCATGGTCAAATAGACCGTTTGGCCTGTGGGTGCAGATTAAAAGGCCACATCATTACCTTGCAGAGGCCATTTTAGGACTCGGTGGGACGCCACCGTCGGCCCTGAGCAGCACCTCATCAGGCTTCATAAGTAATGTAAGTCTCAGATTTGTCGGTTTAGGACAAATCTAAATGTGACAAATTGAAACAATTTTGATTTGATCATGTTCTGGTCTGGTAGAGTTACATCATGGGACAACGATGACCACCAACATGTTTTTCTGATTCACTTCATCTGTTAGTTATGCTATTATGTTGTATTGTGTAGTCCAAATACATTACATTACATTCGCTGTGCACTTAACAGGCAAACTATCAACTACACACGGCGCTTGTTCTCTTCGAAGGTATCCGTCACATTGAGATGAATACTTGAGTGATGCAGTGACAGAACAACGTATCTGCTCCCAGAGCTCCAGACACCATGTGGTCGATAATAGAGGAGAGCCCCCCCCCCCCCCGCTCCCCCCTCCTGTCCACGCTGCTGCTGTCTTTCCACCCATCATGTAAGGGCCTGACGGGGGGGTTTCCGGTTTCAGGACCGGGACACGATGACGAGCGTTTCCCGGGCGCGACGCGACCACCTTCCCCCGAAGGACTTATCTGACTTTGTGACTCACGGTCGTCGCGAAATCTATGAGTTTTTCTAACCACAGCCATGGAATCCATTTCATTAATTAGCTTCCAAACTGCTCATTTCCTCGTCTGTGCGCCGTCCCCTGATGGTATTCTAGAGTAACGGCGTGGAAGGCACCATGACATCGTCGGCTACACAGAAATATCTGGTTACAAGTGGACGAAGAGCAAACATTATACACAGATCAGTCCTTCCACTCGTGACACTCGTGTGTAAGTGGTGGTTTTGAGTTCAGCCGTTCTACCTGTTCCAGTGACGCCACACTGCTCACGGATTCTGGAAGTAGGCTCAAGCTTCTCCGTTGTTTGTATCTCACAATAAGAAGTCTACCTGAATGAAAAAGACTGCAGCAGTGAAGCAGGTGAAACACTGAAAACAGGCTAACATCAGTGTGTGTCTAGGATCAGCAACCAGCCGGGTCGTAGTTCCACGTCTGTTCTAACTAGAGCCTCCTTGAGTCCAAGTGGTCGTTTCAGAAAATTCAGAGAAATTCCCTGAAAGTTGTAGCTGAGATTAAAAGGTTAAAAAGGACTGTTTAACAAACCTCTAAGTAACAAAACAACACAAGATTTGATTTACGCAGGAGCAGAGTCCAACATCCGCTCTTAGTTTACTCATCTCTGATTGGGATACGATTCATAAAAGAGCCCCCCAGCTCTCTGATAAGGTGATTACTTTAGAGAAGCAGCGAGGGGGGGGGGCTGTCACTGGTTTAACAGCACGTCTCCCACCTCTCCATCATGACGGAAATGCTTTTTGATGGACGACGGCAGGAAGGTCATGTAACGTGGGCGCGGTGTAATTGGACGAGATACAACAGCAGGTCATTTCTCTTGTGACGTAGGAGGTCGGGGTCCGTGCACGTGTCCACAGAGAGTCCACCTTTATCTGCGTCATTCCAGTCCTAGGTTAGTCCTACATTCAGAGCTATTTTCTACGTAATTGTTGGCCGTATATTTCTCGGGCGTTATTGTGTTCCGTCGTTGTGGGGCTTGTTGCACAGCTGCAGCCCAGAATGTTCCTTTGCTGGACCCGATTTTATTGGTGAGGTATCTTTTGCTTGAAGACTACTTCTAAATAGTTTTCTACATGACACAGTTTTACAAATATTGCTGTAAATTTCAATGAAGATACTGCAGGATTTTAGATTCACTTATATTTTGATGTGACCCCAATTGAAAAGAGTGTTCACATTATACAGGATACTAGCATTTATATACCACTATAAACAGGTTTAAGTTTAAGTATGCGTCACGTCATGTGGACAACTGTTACACAGAAGCAATCTCTGCATATGCAGCAATGAGAAGTAACACATGTACCCAGAGACATGTAAGCAGGTACTCTATTATTCTGCAAACCACGCCCTACTTATCTTCATCACTTCCGCTCTAGTTTAGATGATTTGATTTGAGATGTAATCAAGCAGATGTTTTTGCATCCTATCGCCGTGTGTCATCTTGAGCGACACTCAGAGATGCTGGTCAGACCTTCACGGGTGACCTGACCCAGTCAATGGCGGAGGAAATGTGTCTGCGTCGGCAGGTCTGGCAGAGGGGATGTGAACCCACTGACAGGGGCACCGGAGGCCACGTAGATGCTACTATTTTCAGCAACAGCACCACGGGCCGCATGCTGCCTGCTGCTTTATATGCTCACAGAGCTCGAGACACAAAACGTAATGGTTTGAGGTACTCAAAATCAAAAAAGCAACACGAATCCACTCATTTTCCCTCAAAATGCCCATCTCTACATTCAAACACATAGTATGTATCAAACCCCACATCTATTATGAGTAGGTAGAGACAGATAATCTGGCTCAACTGTGAAGTGTTGTGCTGCAACACACGGTGGATGTGAATCTACCCGCCGAGTGAATGCACCCAACAGTCTTTGGAAGAGAGGCCTATTTCTCCTTCAACGTGTCCCCTGCATCTTAACTAGGGCCGGTGTGGGAGGGAAAGATCTCCCAAACAACAAGATTACTGCCATTCTTCTACTTTCTGGGAACCGGGTCTATTGACCCGCTCAAGAGAGGACAAAGCCGAGAGGCTCGCACGCACAAAAACAGAAGCCACTCCTTCCTGTTCTTCCTTCCCTCTGCCCCCGACTGCCAAAAAGACAAGGGGGCATTTATATGCAGCCTCTGTGCCCCTCCAGACCCGGCAACCAGCGGGCCTTTCCATGCCGCCCGCCTGCTCACACCCTCCAGAGTCCAGACCACATCCAGAGGCATCACTCGGTGTGTCCATGCCTTTGTGTGCGTGCATCATATTTCATCACGGTAGAATGTTTATAAGGAATCGGGCTTCTGTACACATCTGAACACAGACCTACTTAGTGACTTCGGAGGGATCATTGTTGGAGGACTTCCATGTGTCAAAATGCCCACTGCAATGTTTCTTTTAAATGACGCTATTACTGCAACGTGGCAACTTGGATGAGTGAGATATAAAAGGTGAATGCAGCGGATGCCACATTCGTCTGGTTCTTATTCGCCAGAAGCCCGATAGCGATCTCTGCTGTGTTCTGCTGAATGAGCCACAGTGAGTTTGCAGAGCTGCCATGTGTGTCCTCTCAGCAGGTCTCCAAACAAACACAATCTAAGAATCGGTTAGTGACTATTGTGAACCAACAAGCAGGACCAATTAGAATGAACTCCATGCTGATTATCATGGAAACATTCGTAATCAAAAACAACAGACCAATATTTGCGATGAACAGATGAAGTGAAACGGGGCGCCGGCGAGGACCTTTCAATGGCCGACAACAAAATAAGAACCCCACTTGTGTGGGGACAGAAGAGGGCGCTCTGCAACACGGCGCCGTGGCCCTCAGGCTGTGGAATCACTTCGTACCGACCAATATGTTGAGATTTGATTATACAGATCATACGTGTTTACTCTGATATCACACAATCAGAACAGCACAGTTAGAACAGTCGGCCAAAAAAAGCCAGCTGGCTTGTTGTCTAGTCACCCACGACATGGGAGGGAGGATGTGTGTGTGTGGGGGAGGGGGTGGGGGGGGGATGAGGGGGGCTAAATTAGGACAAACGGTAAATATTTCAGGAACCCTCATCCATTATGGACCAACGGCTTTACCTTGCTAAGCAGGCTACATATCGAGTATCTTTCCAGTCTCCTCACTCTGCAGCGGATAACACGAGGAATGTGCGCCGCTCTAAACGACATACTTTAAAAAAAAAAAACTACGACAGATTGTGACAAAAACCCGCCTTGTGCAGGACGGGGGCGGCTGCTTGTGCCCTTGCGTTGGGAGTAAATGAAAATGATGAATGTGGAGCTGTTTTTGAAACCTGGCTTAATCTGGACACGCGATCACATGACAGACCTCCCCCTACATCAACAGGGGTGGACAAGTTCTACAAAAGGTGGAGGAAAATCATTTAAATATCAAAGCTGGTTCTGAACAGTTTCCTGCCAACCCAGTCTCACGGCAGAACGTGTAACAGCCAACGTGGCGTTCTCGCGCTTTTCGGGGAGAAAGCCTTTGCAACGAGGTCACGTGACTATCAACTTTCCCTCAGCTACAAAAAAAGAAAATGCCGGACTGTCGGTCCGAGAAGCATGCGTTATATTTTCATAATCTTCTATCAGAGAATGCGGAAGACCTTCCGTTTATTAGTTTCTAGTGACGTAGTTGCAAGGCAACGTGAATAATAAAACGTAGTATTGTCGGGATTTGGGGGAGAAAGCGTGAGAATACCACGCTGTGAGACTGGGTTGTTCCTGCTCGTATCAGCATGTTCACAGGAGATCTGTAACGTGCCTCCTCGTACTACGCAACAGGAAATGGAATCCTTTCATTAAACCCCTTGCAGAGGGAGGTCAGAGGTCAAGATCAGCAATCACTCAGAGAAGCTTCAACTTGGGCCTTCTGGTTTTCTCAGCTGACATTCATCTGGGTTGCTTGTGCTAAACATGTTGTCTAACGTGTCAGTCCAAGGGTTCTCTATTTAATTATAGACCTCATACAGTGAAAACAGGAACACACACACACACACACACACTCTCCTTAAGAACACTTACTGGTGGTGTTTCCAGACATCTGAATGATGCATTTGCTATCTTTTCCAATCTCCCTCGAGTTGAAGGGGCGGACACGCACCGCCACCTTCACAGAGGCCCCGGCCATGACGCTGTCTTCCTAGCACCTTAGGGTGCCTTCTTTTGTGCCCGGGGGTGGGGCCCGCAGGTCTGTGGGAGAGAGAAGAAAGGGATACAATACAAAGACGTATGCCTTCTTCACTGGCACAAAACGGTCTATTTGGTGTTTTTCTACATTTGTTTCGTTGTACGAACAGAACGTGACACCGTACGGTCGGCGTGACGAGCACAGTTGGGCGGGGGCGCGGGGGAGGGGGGGGGGGGCTGTGTGGCTCCGACACGAAAAGGCCACGCGCGGTCAGCTACAGCCGCTGGGACGAACGATAATAAAGCCGGCAGTAACAAAAGAAGTGCAGCAGCAGCTGAATGTCTGCAGGCTGTTTCTCTGGGCGACAATGGCTGCGAAAGCAGCCACAAATCCGGCGACTGGCTCCGCGAACAACTCGTCCCCTAAGAGACGAAGGCCGGCGTGAAATCCCTGTGGGAGTTTGCAGTGAGGCGGCGTCGGGAGCAGCCGTGACTCATCACCTGCCTGTGGCGATCCACTTCATCATTCAATCATTTAATGTGCCCGTCTGTAAGGTTTAGGAGTGAGCAAATGAATACTTTTCACTAACTGTAAATATTCATATCATTATTCATAGCTATTATTATCGATAAGGGAAAGTGTCATTGTTTTAAGTACGTTTATGCTCGAGATTTGGGATCAATATCCAGAGTATGTTCCCATCTGCTGTGACTCAGATGTCCGTCAGCATCCCTGAGTGTGTAAATGTGCTGTGTCACCCTGCTTCCCGCTGCACCTCCACAGCCGGACCCACAGCCGGACCCTCCACAGCCGGACCCCCCACAGCCGGACCCCCCTCAGCCGGACCCCCCTCAGCCGGACCCACAGCCGGTGATGAGTGCAGGTAGACGGCACCGCTGTCCTTGTTCAGGTGCAACGCGCTGATGACTAATTGGGATTGACTTAAAAAATTTTTTTTAAAACTAATAGATGAGATTCCAAATCGGATTCAATGTATTTCTGTCCGATATGAAGGGATGAAGATCCACACCCCGCCGGACTATTCTGTGCATGAAAAACACACTTACGATACAAATAATTGATCATGATTGATTGATCTTGCTCAGCTGGGCGGCTACCGTTCTCCTAGAGACAAAGGCTAATGTAATAATCATAAGACTCCTCAAAATAGACTCGAGATGAATAAATGTCTTTCATCATGAGACCACACAGCTCCACACCGACCTTCCTCATACTGCCCGTGAAATACCTCTTAACGTCTTAACAGTCTCTTCCCGTCGGGTTATAAACTAATAATATTAAAACATGTATTACGAAGTAAACTCACTTGACATTAGCAGGTGGAGCCTGTTAGCAACACGCTGACTTTGAGCCTCTCGCCCAATGACGAGGCATCGCCCGCGGAATTAAAGCGCATTTTACCCGCTAGGAAGAGCTGTGTGACGGGGCGGCGTGTCCCCGCAGTGTCTGTCCGACATGGGCCGCACCCTGCGCCTCTCCCCGGGAGAGTCAACGGCACATCGCCGGGGTCTCGATGAAACGGTGTTTCGGGCGGAACAACGGAGCGGACCGCGGGACGGGGGCGCTTACCTCCGCGGGGCGGATGACGTCGCGCTCCCCGCGTCGGGGCGCTGTCCGGCCCGCGTGCCTCGGTGTCGAGCGCCGTAAGCTCCTTCCACCTCCTCCGCTCTCCTCCTGGTCCTCCTGCTAACGGCCTCCTGCTAACGGCCCGCCGGCTCCATGAAGCCGCCTCGTCGCTCTCTCTTTGGGGGGGCGGGAGGGCGGTGACACCGGTCGGTTCGCTCGGACGCTCCTTCGCACTCCCAGGCGGTGAAAACGGCCCTATTGTGTGTGTCTGCTGAGGATGCTGGAGCTCCGCTGAGCCGGTGACATCACCGCCGAGGGAGGTAACAGCATCTATGCAGTAGTGGGAGGGAGAGAGAGGAGGGAGGGAGATGAGGGAGGAGGATGAGGAGGGAGAGAGAGGAGGGAGGGAGAGAGAGGAGGAGGGAGAGGGAGGAGGAGGGAGAGAGAGAGAGAGGAGGGAGGGAGAGGGAGAGAGAGGAGGGAGGGAGAGAGAGGAGGGAGAGAGAGGAGGGATGGAGAGGGAGAGAGAGGAGGAGGGAGAGAGAGAGAGGGAGGGAGATGAGGGAGAGAGAGAGAGGAGGGAGGGAGAGAGAGAGGAGGGAGGGAGAGGGAGAGAGAGGAGGAAGGGAGAGGGAGAGAGAGGAGGGAGAGAGAGGAGGGATGGAGAGGGAGAGAGAGGAGGAGGGAGAGAGAGAGAGAGGGAGGGAGATGAGGGAGAGAGGGAGAGGAGGGAGGGAGAGGGAGGGAGAGAGAGAGGAGGGAGGGAGAGGGAGAGAGAGGAGGAAGGGAGAGGGAGGAGGAGGGAGTGAGAGAGAGAGGAGGGAGGGAGAGAGAGGAGGGAGAGAGAGAGAGGGAGGGAGAGGAGGGAGGGAGAGAGAGGAGGGAGAGAGAGGAGGGATGGAGAGGGAGAGAGAGGAGGAAGGAGAGAGAGAGAGGGAGGGAGAGGAGGGAGAGAGGGAGAGGAGGGAGGGAGAGAGAGGAGGGAGGGAGAGAGAGGAGGGAGGGAGAAGAGGAGGGAGAGAGAGGAGGGAGGGAGAGAGAGAGAGGGAGGGAGAGAGAGAGAGGAGGGAGGGAGAGGAGGAGGGAGAGAGAGGAGGGAGGGAGAGGAGGAGGGAGAGAGAGGAGGGAGGGAGAGGAGGAGGGAGAGAGAGGAGGGAGGGAGAGGAGGAGGGAGAGAGAGGAGGGAGGGAGAGGAGGAGGGAGGAAGGGGGAGATTATTGTCCATGCTACAACACGCTATATGAAAAATACTGTGGTAATAATGATATTTAAAGAATAAAAAAACACAGCAATTGTACACAGTTTGGAAAACAGTGTACAATTATGAGCATAAACAGCCCATTGGTGATGAACAGCGTTCAGTGGGTCAAGCCAGGGACACCAAGACGAGGGGAGACAAAGTGGCTCATAAATTAAATTAAATGAACTTAAACTAAGCAATAGTACAAAGTTCTAACCAACCAAGCAGTGTAGCATTGTTACGGGAGTGATTGATGTGGCCTGATGTGATTCATCGTCTTATTGCACCAGGTACGATCTCCTGTCTCTGTCCTTGTGACGAGCTGGATGTGTCCCTGCAGTAGGTGGAGGAGAGGGTGGTCCGCCTCTCCTCCACCCTTTCCCCACTGCCCAGTTTGAATCCAATGATGCAGCCGGCCTTCATAACCTCTCTTTGTCGGCCGGGGAGTCCGACACAATTTGTCTGCATGGTCTTGGCCCACGTTAAGAAGCAGGTGATTTCTAACTAAAGACGCCCACTGCGCCCCGCACTTCTCCAGCTGTCCATCCCCTGCACACCCGACCGCTGCAGAGTCATCAGACCTCACTGCCCAGTCAGACAGACTGCGGCGTGCAAGCCGTCTACCGGCTGCAACCCGCGGTGCAACTGAGGCGTTGCCACTCCTGCATAAGGCCGGCATGCAAATTACAGAAGGTCCAGCGAGGACTTGACCTGCGCTCGGAGGTGTAGACCAGACTATCCAGCACCTTCTCATGAGATGTGGGCGTCGAAGAGGCGGATACGCTGCAGTCAGCCGTGTGACAGCCTCCGTTGACAGCAGCTAATACTAAAAGTGAAATACAATGTGTAGAACTTTTTTGGTTTTCAGCAGGTAGGTCATAGAAGGAATAGTACAGCGGCTAGGGTCTGTTCAAGTGTCCTAG
Source organism: Gasterosteus aculeatus (assembly GCF_964276395.1). Lineage (NCBI taxonomy): Eukaryota > Metazoa > Chordata > Actinopteri > Perciformes > Gasterosteidae > Gasterosteus > Gasterosteus aculeatus. The sequence continues at coordinate 4,278,767 of NC_135695.1, read as the reverse complement.
CGTGCACAATACCAAGCTTAACGGAATTCAGACATCTTTACTATCCTTATTTGAAACTGTGCTTTTACTGTGACATTTGAATCCGTGGCCTATAATGTAGAATATCTGAATATCTAATGTTGTGTTCCATTCTCAAAGAAAACAGTCAATGTGAAATGTACATATCAGCTTAATTAAAAGGATTAGTATAAAAAAATCATATCAACATGTAATGGGAACCCTTTTTTGGTCAGAAAATGAAAAGCGATGAAAAGCAACGCCTGCAGCTGTTTCTGTAGCAAAGCTCTTAGGCAGCCATTGAGCTGATCGCAGTAATGATTATGTCAACTTGTCCTTGCACATGCGACCTAACCCACATTATGCAGGACAGCGATGGGTTGGTGGTTGAAGAGGTCCAGATACATACGAGACAAACAATTCAGCACAGTGAAATATTACAACAGTGCCTTTATTCTGAAATGCAATGTTTATACTCAAGTCCTTCCACACGTATTACATCAGATATCTGACAGATCTCGTTCTTTCTATTGCGATCGTACGGCAGAATTAGCAGCAATAAAGGGTAGTGAACAGGAACTCTCTCTCTGGTAGAAGGATACTTTGGCCGCTCAGGTTTCAGCCTGAGTGAAACACAATGCAATTGTGTTTTGTGACCTTCCTCTTTGCACAGTCCCACCGTTCCTATTGTCTCTCTCTCTCCCTCCCTCCCTCCTTCCCTCCTTCCCTCTCGGACACACTTGCTTGACGTGAAGCATCTCTCTAGGGCCCTCCGTCTCCTCCACTTCTATCTGATGCGATTGCTTTATTTAATTCATCAGCATGAAGATTGCATATCCGATTAGAGAACTAATATCCTGCGTATCCACAGTCAAACCCGTGCAGAAACCAGAGATAGAGATTATCGAGACGGGTCGGTAAATGAGGGTGAGTCACAACTGATGTTAAAGGATGATGTCACTGGCATGAACCCCGCGGTAACTGAACTTGTCCTCCCCTCTTTTAATAGTGGGCCATGCCGAAAGCTCACCAGATCAAAAAAGGAGATGGCCTTTGATTGTTTAGAAATACCAGCGTCCACTACAGGAAGAAGGCGGCGGAGCGGTTGATATTGGTTCTGCTTGGCCAGCCTCATGGCCCTGCCTTGTCTAAACGCAGTGGCACAGCGCCTGAATAATTCATTGAGTCGGGCGAGCTGGCGCGACACACGTGTTTGCTTTAATAGGTGCACTCGCCGGGTGTCTGCCGGAGCCCGTCGAGCAAATGTCCAACCCAGGTCCTATTGGATGTGGCAGAGAACAATTCAACTGCTCAGTGAAGAACCGAGGCACGAAGAGAGAAGTAGAATAGGACACGTCTGTTTGTGTCGCCAGTTGTGTAACAAGCGTATTTATATTTGATGTATTCGTCGTCTTCCTATTCAACAGAGAATTCACTTCAAAGTCCTCTCATTGGGTTTTACAGCACCGTGTGATTCAGCCCCTCACTATTTACCCCATCAGAGCGTCTTCAGTCAGTGGCTGTTTGATGTAAAGATGCTTTTAGAACTGTATGCACATTTACAGCTAATCTCAAAACCTTACTGTTTTCTCAAGGAGCAGCGTTGGCGTGTTTGTGAGCACCATGTGTGTATGCATGTGTGAATGTGTGTGTGTGTGTGTAGTTATTGGGAGTATCCATCAGTACGTATTTTCTTTAAAGCTGCCATGTCCAATAACTGTTTGGCTCCATCTGGTGGAAGAACACGTCTCTGTCCGAGTCGTCCGTGGACTCGCCCTTCTTTCTGTAGCAGCTGCATGAAGAAATAAAGGTGAAGGTGAAGAGGGAAATGGAAATAAGGACTGGTACATTAAGTAATTACAAAAATATAAAAATAAATCAAAATAGGATTGAGTTGAAATACGAGTCAATTTCAAATATGCAAAGTTTAGGGGTTGTCGTGGCGCAGGGGTGCAGGGAACCACAAGGTTGGTGGTTTAGGTCCTGGCTGCCCCATGTCGATGTGTCCCTGAGCAAGACACCTAACCCCTAATTGCTCCCTGGGCAAAAATGTAAAAAGCCATGTGTTAATAATGCAACGTAGGGATAAAAGCGTCAGCTAAATGACATGTAATGTCATTATTTTTGGCAGAATTCAATAAAACGCCATTCATGACTATAAACTGGTGCTTCATAATATAGATCATACTAAATACCATAATACACATTAAAAACATCCTCAAACAGAAAAAGTAGCCTCTACAAACAACTGATGAAGGGCATCAGATTGTCACACTACGAATGTGCCTCTCTCATGCTGCCATCACACTTAAATAAAGATGATTACAAGAGGATTTTACCCTCGTGCTGTGCGAGTTAGATGAATATATTGTGTGCAGATGTTGACTGCTTTCAGCAGTAGATACAATTTCTACTTTTCTGTTCATTTATGGCAGTTTTGAGGCATTGGAATATGATAAGCTTTATGAAGAAAGAGCTGGAATCCTCTATATATATATATATATATATATATATATATATATATATATATATATATATATATATATATATATATATATAGAGAGAGAGATATATATATATAGAGATATATATTATATTTTGCACTTTCTCACACTGACTGACAACAAATCCCAATTGCAGGAATGCTGAACTCTTGGGTGGTTCTTTATTAAAAACATGCATGTGTGACCACGCGTGCTCATGCACCGTCTCCTACACATGCTGCTATGAAGTGAGAGTGTTTTTTTCATTTTTTGGGGAGTTTTTCCTGTGCCGATGGTGGGTTTCGGGACAGAGGATGTCGTATGTGTACAGACTGTAAAGCCCTCTGAGGCAAATTTGTAGTTTGCGATTTTGGGCAATACAAAATAAAATGAATTCAATTGAAAATTACAAATATAAAGTTAGCATGTGCTTGTTATTATGACTGTATTATTTTCTGGTGATTATTGTTAGGTTTACAAATCATCCATTCCGTTAATAATACTATTGCATGTATGAGACATTATGTTATATTATAATGTTATTAGTCCTAGTGAAATCTGACAGCTCCTTGTGAGAAATATTGTGCTTGGACTCAACTGATTCTATGCCTGTTTACCACTATGTATTTATGCACTGATGGTGTAATGCTGTGTGATTGATAAATGGTGCTTTGTTTTACCATTGTTGACTCGGTCTGCAACTATTTCTCAAAATGCCTGTTTGATCCCTATGAACAATCGTCTGTTTTTCTGTAACATTTCTACAGCAAACGTTCAACCCTTATATTGCCTGCATGACAACACGAGGGCTTGTTGATGAAAAGCAATAACCTGAACACAATGATTCAGAACGGTGCAGAGGAAGTTTTGACAAAACTTATTATTACCTATTATTACCTATTTTCTGGGGTCGACAGACTCGAAAATAAAGCGTAGTTAGTGAATGGTAAAGTGCAGTGATTTCTTCGTTGTTATAATATCTAAATCCTTTTATGTGAATGACTAACTAGAACAGCAGCTGTGTGGCTTTACCTGACTAGTAACGTTATTCCCATGGTAACTAGGGTTTGTCTTTCTCTGATGTGATTATTAATAAGATCAAAGGTCATCAGCATTTTCAAGAATGTCATTTTGTCAACTTTGTCAAAAAGTGTGACTAGTTAACTAATGCATTTGGGTGTGAATACAACATTGAAAGGAACAGTCAGAGATGTGGTGAGATCATTCAGGCCTGAATGAAGCTTGTTTTTGATTGTTTTCTATCAAGGATTCATCTCATATTTCTTTTTCCCATTTATCAAGTAGTTGTTTGAATTTCTTCTTAAATACTGAGAAAACTGTCACAAATCACATAAAGGCCTGTGACATCATCGCAATATGCATTTCAAACCTCAGAAGCGGGAAAGCAGCAAGTCTATATATTTAGGACGCTGTTTTTATGTGGAAACCGTAAAAATAGTCAGCAATTAATAGCGACTTCAACCTTTAGATTAGTAGAGAGCTATGAAGAGGTAAACATTACGGTTTGTTAACATACGATTACTGTTCTTGTGTTATAAATACCAGAATGTTACCGTTTACTTATAACCGTATACTTTTGTATTTAATTCCCCACAAATTAAAGAACGACAACCAAACTAATTTCGGTCATATGGTTGGAGTTTTTTAGATGCCTTTAAGACAAAAATGTTAGGCCTTTGTAACAAAGAAAACATAAAATATGCCGCATGTATAAAATAATAAAAAAATGAATCATAAAATGATTAGGAACAAGGTAAACTAACTGCAACAATACGCTGTGGAACACTTTCAATTCACCGCAGCAAACGGCTGGCGTCCTTAATCCAGAGCCCCTGCAAAACAAACCAAAATTAATTCGGTCACGATTGACACTCAAATGACTTTTAGGCAATGAACACTTTGAATAATACAAACATTTATAATCTTTACAGTCCCACCACTAAAATGACAGTGAAGGCGGCGCGTGGGATAGGGAGGGTGTGCTGTGCAGCGCAAGGTTGGCGGTCCGAATCCTGGCTGCTCCCTGTGCCAAGTCGAAGTGTCCCTGAGCAAGACACCTAACCTGATGAATCATGAGACACTATCTCATTATGATGACTTACAGGACCTGTTTTTCAGTGGCTGACGTGGGCTTCCATACATTAACCCACAACAGATGTCGATGGATTGTGATTCACTGCACTTGTATGTGTATTTCCACCACTTCATAAAATATATGTAACATGCAGTTGAATGACGGTAGTCTGCTGTTATCGTAAATTGACAGCTTTAACTGTTTATTCATGACATACGCCGTTAATTTAGAAGCAAGGGATGGAAATTTAACTGTATGTTACAGTTATTATGACATACTGTAAGATACCGTTAGAAATGCAGTGTACATTTACAGCAATTTGTTACAGTGAGGGAAGAAACCTTACTCCAGTCCGATATCTCTGTTTATGAATGCCGAAGCAATTACACGCCTCACAGCCTCAGTTATGAGTCATAGGACGCAAATGACCGCCGCTCCCGCCGTTTGCGCGTCTGCTCCAATCTGCCGTGTGATAGGGCGGAGGAGTTGCCTGTGAACGGCCCGAAGAGAGCAAAAAAGAAGCACATTTCATTCACATAGACGCCGGTTATTTATAGGAGGAGGAGGTGACTGCCAGCAGACGCCTTTGCGAACACTCCTGCATCGCTTCGCTCCACCTCGAACTAACGCAGGATGTCAGCGTCGAGCCGCGCGTAAAAGCTCGCAGCGCTCAAAGGAGACGTTTTCCAGGCAATCGCCTCTTTTCTGCAAGAAAAAAAGAGAATCCACTGTTGATTGCGCACGACGCAGCCTGTGCTCCTGATCCCCTGCAAACGCGCTCGTCGGGTCAGATCGGACGCGCTCCCGTTGCTGCTGATTAGGATACGTCTGTTGGTTTTATCGTCATTATTGTGGTATTTTGGGGGGAGCGAGCTGCCTCCGTCAGGTGCAGAGCAGAGAGAGAGCATCAGATCCGCCCTGCAGAGGTAAGAGACAATCAGTTTAAACACACACGCACAGGCCTGATGACTGATACGGACCCATGGACGACGATCAGCGGAGATCCATTATTTCCTTGTTCGCTAATGTTCTTGTAAATTACGGGGTTTGTTTCATTTAGTGGTGTAAATAATCGAATATCTTATAATAACGCTTATCATAGGTGCCAAATATCGATCACACTGTAGACTATTGATACACAACAAAACACTATGTTTCTATGACATTCCATGATAATCGTACAGGTGTAGAATGTCCTTCTGAAGCGAGTTTAGCATCTGCTGGCCTTGTGGTGATGTCTTCATCTGCTGAAGTAGGTTTTATACTGGAATGTACAGTGGCCCTGTGGTCCTTTACTTTACCATATGATCTATACTGCTTTCACAGTTACATGGAACATTCTCATCAGCAAGAACACATACACATCTTGACCTGATTCTTCACAAAAATCAAGGCCAATGCAACTGTTGAGGTATTTTAGACTTAAGTTGAATTATTATATGAGAAGTGGATTGTCAGCAGCTTGAATACAGTTGCCTGTTGATGAATACCATCGGCACAATCTCTTTGAATACTGTTTACACAATGGAAGCATGTATGTGAGTTTCTCAAACATTGAGCTGTTCAGAGTGTGTTACATTTTTGGCAAAGCAAGTGAAACTCGGGACATTTTACTAGATATGTTGGCAGGCGGAGAAGCAAGAAAATGCATTGCACTTGTTAGACCGTGCAAACAAATGGATTAATGTTTTACACTTTGAAAGCTGAAGGCTTTGCCTTTTTGTCAGAATTTGCATCCTTGTAATAAAGTACCTCAAGAGTGGTGGACCGATAGTAATATTGAAAGCCAATGATGTGCAGCGAGGGCGCAGGTATTCAGTTCCTTTATATGTAAAAATAGAAGGACTTCTGCATCATGTGTGCCCTTGTTTTAGCTCCTCTGTGCTTTCTTTACATAGCCGAGCCATGTTGGTAGTGAATGTGAGAGTTGCCAGCTAATGGTTGCCGCTGTGCACACACTGCTCATACAGCTGTCATAGCCCCATCCTGCAAGTGAATGGCTCCGCCCCCCCCCACACCGCCCAAAGCTTTTAGCACCGTTAGCTGCGAGCCGTGGCCATGTCGAAACGGAAATAGATATGCACCATTAAGTGAAACATTTGAAGAACCGCCAGGAAAATGCACTCTACGTATTAAAAGTGAAACGAGTCAATGCAGAAAAAGACGTCAAGGTAAATAAATAGGACAGCAAAACCACATCTGGGTCCGTCTGTGGTGGGCCGCTAGCTGCCAGAGGCCCACCTGCAGTGCAGCTGTGGGACATTTCGCACAGAGGCACCGCTGGCAAATATTAAGAATAAACCATATTAGAAATCATAAATCACCTCGAGGATAATTTCCTACATTAAAACTGTTTTATGACCTTAAAATAAATATAAGAAAATAGTATTATTTGGTGTCCATTGGATAGAAAGTGAAAGCACCAGAGTGACAACTGCTAGAGAAGATGTGATTGAAGAAACGGGCAAAAATAATCTCCAAAATGACTGTTGACTGCTGCAGAAAGTCACTTATCTTCCATCAAATGAATTCAGGCTGATTACTAGTACTTTGTTGTCAGAAATGTCTGCGTTCCATTGAACAAGGAGGAGCTGCTTTTGTGCAGTTTTTCGGCTCATTCATTGGGTTTCTTTACAGCTCGTGGTCGGTTGTTTTTCTACTATGGAAGATTCGTGTTCAACGGTTAACTGCCTTCGACACCAGTGTCATTACAAGCCCAAAGTGGATTTAAAGCACAGGTTTTTGTGGTTGTCCGGGTTCCCGTATGAAACATCATTGTCGTTAAAGTAGGTCATTGTTGTCCTCTGTGATACTTGACAACGAGAGGTGTTTACATTACAGGGGTTTGGTTTCAGACTTGATGGGGGATTTCAGGGAAACTTATAGGTTCATGAGTCAAACAAAAACAAATGTAATATATAAATACTAGACTGCCGCTGTTTCCTGCATTTGGATTAAGCAAGACCAACAGCAGCCTAACCAGGGTAGCAAATACGAGGCGCTCGGCTGCCCAGAGGGACACAGAGCTCCGTAGCAGGCCTCATTCGAGAAATACAAATAAACCATTAACTGGTCCTGTATATTTTAGGTTCCTAAGAGATATGTCTGAATTTCATGATGCCGATTGTGTTTCATCCCTTCAAACTCCTCAAACCTCCAGATGGCAAAGGCAGACCAGCGTTTCGGCCAGCGGGACGGCTCCGACCAGAACTTTGACTACATGTTCAAGCTCCTGATCATCGGCAACAGCAGCGTGGGGAAAACCTCCTTCCTGTTCCGCTACGCCGACGACTCCTTCAGCAACTCTTTCGTCAGCACCGTGGGCATCGACTTCAAAGTGAAGACGGTGTATCGCAACGACAAGAGGATCAAACTGCAGATCTGGGTGAGGGTGGATAGATCATATGTATAATATTTAATTCAATCATATATCTGTCTGTCGATTTAGAGCATAGATAGATATAACATACATGTAACATGTCATCACATAATACACAGCACTAACGTATGATGCAGTCGATTGTAACATCATTATATGTTAAACTGTACATACTGAGTGACGGGTGGGGGGGGGGGGATTTGGTGTTCAACAAGCTGCTGGGAGGAGAATTTAAAAAAAAAGGAACAGATACAAAGACTTCTCGCTCTCTCCAGCTTGTATTATCGGTGTGATGTTGTTGCCATGGCAGCAGCTCTTCATGCTCACTCACTCTCACTGATTCACACACATGTGCAAGCACGCACACACACACACACACACACACACACACACAAACACCCATACACACACACAGCCCCCCCCCACACACACACACAGACATACATACATGTGCGCACAGACTAACATTGATGTCTTGGCAATTAAAGAGACCTCTTGGGGTGAAGAGGTTGAGACCTGGCAGGGGACACAGGAGTGTGGAGGAAGGGGGGTTCGTATGTGTGTGTGTGTGTGTGTGTGTGTGTTTGGGAGGTGGAGGGAAAGAGCCATGATTGGAGCTAATCAGAGCCAATTAATTCAGACTGAAAGCTGAAAATAGCCCCAACACACACACAGCAAGCAAAGCAACACAATGCAAAGCCAGAGTGGATCTGGGGTCTGAGCTTCTCTTCCGGGTTGGTGTTTTTTTCATGTTGCCACACACACACACACACACACACACACACACACACACACACACACACACACACACACACACACACACACAATCATGCTCTGCATCATATTTGAATTCATTCAATGCAAATAAGCAGTCGGCATATCCCACACAAAGCGAAGGAAAGAGAAAACCAGAGATGCTTGAACAACCGCATAGGAAGTATATCACAAAAGCTAAATTTAGCAGAAAACAGCTGTTGTGGTAGGAGGACGAGATGGTGGGGGATGCTGTTGTTTTGCACAGATGTGAAAGTCACATTGAGCTGACTCATTGATCAGCTGACTTGTTTCAGTAGAGCAGTGATCAGCAGATGATTAGGCGGTGCAGATTCTTTAGAGGGGATGAACATGTTTGGTTCCTTTGAGATTGTCACACTCTAAAGGCCAAGACGGTCTTCGTAACGGAGTGGCTGCACAAAAGCCAAAGCCATGTAGCCCTGATGGTTTTAATTTATCATTGGTTACATCTCAAACAACCAGATTTTCTGCTTTTCATTACATTAAATTACATGACATTTAGCTGGTGCTTTTATCCAAAGTGACTTACAATAAGTGCATTCAACCATAGGGATACAAACTCAGAGGAGCAAGAAACAGGAAAGTGCAATTTCCTCAAATATGCTAATTTACAATTTGCTGTAGATGAGTGGCGTTATAAGTACAATTTAAGTCCTACAATTTGTTAGTCTTTAGTCGAGGTAGAGTCTGAAGAGGTGTGTCTTTAGTTTGCGGCGGAAGATGTGATAGATCTCTGGGGTCCTGATGTCTTCAGAGAGCTCGTTCCACCATTTCGGAGCAAGGACAGCAAAGAGTTGTGATCTAGTCGAGTGTTTTGCTCTCAGTGAGGGAGGGACAAGCAGTTTTGCAGATCGGCGCGGAGAGTTCGGGTCGGGATGTAGGGTTTCACCATGTCCTGGATGTAAGCTGGACCCGATCCATTCACAGCATGGTACGTGAGCACCAATGTTTTGAACTGGATGCGGGCGGCCACCGGTAGCCAGTGAAGAGAGCGGAGGAGTGGAGTAGTGTTGGAGAATTTCGGGAAGGTTGAAGACCAGTCGAGCTGCTGCATTACGGATGAGCTGCAGAGGTCGAATGGCGGTAGCGAGGCGACCTGCCAGGAGGGAGTTGCAGTAGTCCAGGCGGGAGATGACTAGAGCCTGAATCAGTACCTGCGCTGCCTTCTGAGTGAGAAGGGGACGTATTCTCCTGATGTTGTAGAGCGTGTATCTACAGGATCGTGTTGTCGCAGTGATGTTGGGAGTCAGGGAGAGTTGGCTGTCAAGTGTGATGCCGAGGTTCCTAGCGGTTAAATTGGGCGTTAGCACGGAGTTGCCAAAGTTGACCGTCAGGTCCTGGGTCGGAGAATCTTTTCCCGGAAGGAAAAGTAGTTCAGTCTTGTCGGGGTTGATTTTCAGATGGTGGGCGGACATCCACTGAGAGATGTCAGTCAGACAGGCAGAGATCCGCTCCGCCACCTCGGTGTCCGAGGGAGGGAAGGAGAGAATTAGTTGGGTGTTGTTAGGGATTTAAGCCAGAAGTGCACCCCTAGTCAGGAAATTATAGTACGTGTAATAATGTTTAGTGTTAGAATTATAGTTGGTGTGATGTTAGATATTAGGTATTACATTAACATATTAGATGAAGTGAATGCAATTTCAATCAAACACAATTCATAGCCATTTAAATTGTATAAACACTGTACACATTAACATTCTGTCACAATGTGATGTTAAAACCTGGGGACGGATGCCAATTGCTGCCCTTTATGGATTTCTCCCAATTTTATCCCCAAAGAGGGTTTTTTGGGAGTTTTTTCTCCTGTCAGGTAATAAATGAACAACTTAATGTAAGGCAGCCGACTGAGGCAAATGTCTTGAAAATTGAACCACATGAACTGTCTTAGATCTTATGATGAAGTGTGATGGACGGTGATCATTAATGATGGGTTGTTGTAATGAAGGTGTACTAGTTAAAAGATGAAGACTTAAACGATGTATGCTTTGTTAAATTCACTCATTGAGGCATGAAGCCAACTGTATCTACATTGAATGCATTGGAATGTGAGGGACAGATGGTACAGTGAGGTTTCAGGTTACAGCTGCAGCTTCACACCTCGACGTGAAGGGGACAGTCCAGGAGGTGACCCTTTGAAGAAGAAGCCAATGACATTCAAATGCACCAAGGAAGACACACCTCAAGAGTTTTCAAAGGACCAAAGCGGGGAAAAGACTGGAAGAATTCTCCTGCAGCCGCTTTGATAAGTCGCTTTAGACTTGCTCAGAGGATTCTCTATTTTGCGAAATATTTTACTGTTCGCTTAGTATTTCACTTTGTAATTGCATTCCTTATAACGTTGTTTAGTTATTAAATACTTTTGGATTTTTGAATTTAAACAAATTGACTCATTCGTGTCCTCGTTTCCGGCCGGGACGAGAACAAAGGAGTGAGGCCTCCCTCGAGAGCTTTCCGAACCCTAACAGTGTCATCGGCATAGCTGTGGTAGGCGAAGCCATGGGAGCGAATGACAGCGCCGAGAGAGTTGGTGTAGAGCGAAAGAGGAGGGGACCCAGGACGGAACCCTGAGGAACTCCAGTTTTAAGAGGACAAGGTTGCGACACAGATCCTCGCCAGGTTACCCGGTAGGTGCGGCCATCGAGGTACGACGAGAGAAGGGAGAGAGCAGAGCCTGAGACACCAAGTTCCTGAAGGGAGGAAATAAGGATCTGGTGGTTGACTGTGTCAAATGCAGCAGAGAGGTCCAGAAGGATGAGGACAGAGGAGAGAGAGGTGGCTCTAGCAGTGTGGAGTTGCTCTAAGACAGCAAGGAGAGCAGTCTCTGTGGAGTGGCCTGCCTTGAAACCTGACTGGTGGGGGTCAAGGAGGTTGTTACAGTGGAGATATGAGGAGAGTTGGTTAAAGATCGCACCTTCAAGAGTTTTGGACAAAAAGGGAAGAAGAGAGACCGGTCTGTAGTTGTTTTCTTCAGAAGGGTTGAGGGTAGGTTTCTTCAGGAGAGGGTTGACTCGTGGCTCCTTCAGAGAATTGGGAAAACAGCCAGATAACAGAGCATTGTTGATGAGATAGTTGAGGAAAGGAAGAAGGTCAGGAGCAATAGATTGTAGAAGATGTGATGGAATGGGGTCAAGAGGGCAGGTGGTCGGACGGGCAGAGGTTACTTGGGTAAGATTTTGGTTAGGAGAGAGGGGAATGAAAGAGGAAAGTGAGGTGAAGTCAGTGGGACACAAGAAGTAGGAGGTGGGTTTGAGAAAGAGGAGCGTATGTCAGCTATTTTCTTGGTAAAGTAGTTGACAAAGTCACCCAGAAGAATGGTGGAGGAGGACTAGGGGGTTCGAGGAGGTCGAAGAAGATAGAAAAGAGTTTTTTGGGGTTAGAAAATGAAGATTCAATTCTGGATTGGTAGAAAGAGCTTTTGGCAGCAGAGATAGAAGCAGAAAAAGAGGAGAGAAGAGATTGAAACACAAGCAGGTCAGCAGGTTGTTTATATTTACGCATGGTGGCTCTCATGGCACGCACCGGTTGAGACAGCCACAGAGCCCGAGGGGATTTGCCAGTCCGTTGGGTCGTAAGAGGGCAGAGAGAGTCTAGAGAGGAGGAAAGAGTTGGGAGGAGTTTTAGCAGCAGCGTTTGGATGCAAGAGTGAGAAGGAGTCAGTAGAAGGGAGAGCTGATAGAACAGAGGATGCCAGGGAGGAGGGAGAGGGGGAGCGAATATTGAGACGAACAGGTACAGAGTCAGTTGATGGGGTGGTTAGTTATAGAGAGTAAGAGATGAAGAGGTGGTCAGACACATGAAGTGGAGTTACAGAGAGGTTAGTTGTAGAGCAGTTTCTAGTGAAGATGTAGTCAAGGTGATTGCCGGCTTTGTGAGTAGGAGGAGAGGGACTGGGGTACCTCGTAGGAGGTCAGATGACTTCGCTGTCTGGATGTTGAAGTCACCCAGGAGGATGAGCGGAGGGACATTTTCAGGGACATTGGACAGGAGAATGTCCAGTTCTTCCAAGAAATGACCCAAAGAGCCTGGTCAATAATATTCAATTGTACCGGGTGAGTAACTGTTACAGCATGGAATTCGAAAGACAGTGGGGTGGACGGTGGAAGAGGGTAGAGCGAAAAGCTCCATTTGGATGAAATGAGTAGACCTGTGCCACCACCCCTACCAGTGGGCCTGGGTGTGTGGCTGAAGGAAAAGGCGGATGAGAGATCTGCTGGGATGGATGTGTTCTCAGGTGTGATCCGGGTCGCGGTGAGAGCGAGCAAGTCAAGTGACTGCTGGATAGCAAAGCCGGAGATGAAGTCTTCCTAGCGAGCATGCCTGGCAGTTCCAGAGGCCCCCTGTGACGAGATGCTGGACATGTGTGGAGCGGGTGGGATAGGTGAGAGAGGAGAGGTTACGATAGAGAGCAGATCTAGCCCGAGGCCTGTAGTATCTGCGGGAAGAGATTTGAACAGGTACGGGTAAACATGATGTTTTTTAACAAAAACCTTTTTTTTTATTCATCAAGTCATCATTGACAATGCCAAATCCAATTCCTGTAAGAAGTTGAAACTGTTCTTTTCATGCTAAATTAATCAAGTTTTTTATTATCTGTAGATGTAATATAGTATTATCTTTGTACCCAGTGTTGAAAACCGATTTACTGGAAGCGTTATGCTGTTGTTGGGGTGCTGCGCACTCCCATTTTTATGTTCTCTCACATTAAGTATTGCATTGTCTCTGATCAATAGAGACAGTTGGTGGGTGTGGTAATAATCCACTGTCAGTTCTAGAAAATACTCTGCAGAAACTGAAGCCAGGTGAGATGATGGGACACTTTACATCATGCATGCACTTCTCGTGCCTTCTCGTTGCAGTTGCTCGGGCTGGCTGTGAAACCGTACAGCTACCGCCAGTAGCTGTACGGTGTCGTTCTAGCTGCAGTTGCTCCAATCACCTAACATTGGGAAAGGCCTGAGCAGCCAGGCTGAGGCTCCGACGGAGGTCTACTCCATCACACTAGATCAGTGGTCCCCAACCACCGGCCCGCGGACCGGTACCCGTCCGTGGGCCATTTAGTACCGGGCCGCACCACAGAAAGAATATGTTTTTGTTTTTCTGAAACAAATAATATATTTTGAAAATTGACCAGATTCTCTCCCAATTATGTGCGCTCGTCCCTCTTGAGATATTTCCCAAGCGTCACCAAGCGTTTTTCTTCATGTTTACAATGGTCCTCTTACAGTGCAGGCAGTTTCGTCCATCAGCGAACAGAGAGCGCAACGACTACTACCCTCCCGTTATTCTGCCGGACTTTCTTGACCGGCCCGCGAAATATTGGTCAAAAAGGTTGGGGACCACTGCACTAGATGATGATACAGTTCAGCCTTTCTGCTTGAATCAGGAATTGTAAAATGCATTCAATTGGAATCAGCTTTATTGCCCAAGAATTTGTACACAATCAATTAATTAGCTTTAATGTCCTTGCAAGAGCAATTTGCTGGAAGATGGATTGAAACATCAATACAGGACAAAAAAAGATACGTCAAAATAAACGTTCCCACTCTAATCTTATAAAAGCTTCATACTTTTGTTCACTTAAATTTTACTGTTAACAATCGAAGGTGGAATTCTTCAAAGCTTTGCATTGGCCAATCAAATGCATGCAAGGTCACAATCCTGGTCTCTTTGTAAAATACCTGCTAGTTATCCACCTGGCTTTCATCGCCACAAAAGAGGAAATCTTTATCGTAAAAGTCTCACAACATTATAAACCCCTTAAATTCGCAGTTATGTCACTCAACGGGATTCAGGCATTGTTTTTCACAATCTCACTGGTACCCAGAGCCACCCAAAGCAACTCAACACAGCAACACAGCCCTTTGCATTGCTCATTTACCACAGATAAGAACAGCTACAGCCGTACCATCAGTTAACATCTGCAGGTATGGACATATTGATGATGTACGCACCACCATATACCAACGAGGAAATGAAGACTGCTGACTGCAGACGTTGACTGGAAGTTCTTTCAAAGTAGTAGATGAAGACAGTCAGTGAGATGTAGAGTCGGCTCATGAAAGGGCTACGAAGTGATGGGAGGGAGGTGGTAAATGCAGACGGCGCTTCTGAATGCGTCAGTGTGAAAACGTCATCTCTTGCTCTGTGTTATTCAGGTGGGAACAAGAGCGTGTATGTGTTTAATTTGTATTTAGAATTTATTTCTTTTTTACCAGCCTGTTAAACTCATGTTTAAGGTGTTTGTGGCGCAGCTACACTAGCTGTTTTATAGCACATTTTGGTCCAAATGATGAAGACATAGCTTGTGTCTCCCTAAAATCCTATTTGCCAAAATCAAACAGCAGTGGTTTTGAAAGCCACAATATAGCAAATAATACCCATATGCCTAGTATGTTGGCATGTGGTCTGAGATTGGCTGGTTCAGAATCAGATCACGGACACAGATCGAAGGTTGCACAACTCCAGCACAGAAGGAGGTTGTGATGGACTATAAGAGCAACTGCTGCACACCGCAGCTTCAACAACTCGGCCTCTGTGGGACACACAGATCCTTCAGTTGATCAGGAATCTGACAACCCGCTACAGCAGCTCAGTGTGTTTGACCTCACGTGTGGAAATTGCTTGAGCTTCTTTTTTGTTGTTGGAACTGCAGCGTAACTTCTAGAGAAGTAGCATAATTGATGCATCTGGGATGGTAAGATGCTATAACACCTTCTTGACATCCGTGACGACAATAAAAGTAGTCTGCAGTACAATCATTTAAAAGCGGCCTTGCAAACGTGCCATAGGTGACCCCCGGCGCCCGAAGAAGCATTATTCCCATTCAAGGAATGAGGAGAACCATTTTTTGTTGCTGTACATTTGCAACAATATGTCCATGTATACACAAGAAATTCATCAAGTTCTAAAGGTCAGGCCTTTTTGCCGCGAACTATCGCGCTCATCACTCTTTGCCCGACACAAAGAAATGTAATTGTTCTTTGTCTATCTATTCTGGTCTGCAAGGGACACTTTGGGAGCTTGTGGCAAATGTTTTTTTAAAGTAAAATGTGTGTTTGTTTTTGGTTTTTCAGGACACGGCAGGACAGGAGCGCTACCGCACCATCACCACGGCCTACTACCGTGGTGCCATGGGCTTTATCCTCATGTATGACATCACCAATGAGGAGTCCTTCAACGCCGTCCAGGACTGGTGCGACACTACCCTGGAAGCTCAGTTTGTGTTTATGCTGCTTCTATATGTTTGATACTAAAAATAAAGGTTTAAAATGTGCTTTCAGGGCAACTCAGATTAAGACGTACTCATGGGACAACGCCCAGGTAATCATGGTAGGCAACAAGTGCGACATGGACGAGGAGAGAATCGTACCTCCGGAGAAAGGAAAACACCTCGCCGACCAGTTAGGTGAGATGTTGCTAATTAGGTGTTACTAAATACTTTGATATAACAGGAGTCTGATAAGGAAGAGAGAGGTTAATGAAGTATTTTAATACTAATTAATTTAATCATTTAATATTTCTATCTTATTGTATTGTGTATAATGTGTACCTTTTTATTCTATTTTCTTCCCTGTACATGCTGCTGTGATACCAAAATTTCCCTCTTGAGGGATCAATAAAGTATCTATCTATCTATCTATCTATCTATTTTCCCCACTCTCAGTTCTTCTTTAAAGTATTACTCTGCATAGAAACACAACGTTTCTAGGGTAAGATTGCTTAGATGTCGGAGGTGGGAGTTTTTAGCTCATGATAAGTTACTTAGCAACACAAAGGTACAATTTATGCTTTTTTGGTTATATTTTCAAGCAAAATATTTCAGACACTCCTAAGCAAGGACTGCTAATAGCCAATTCAGCATACTTTTAGTGGGGATGATTTAACTTTAGTCTCAACTTTCAATGAGAGTTGAAACATTAACAAATAATGTTTCAACTCTCATTTGGTTTGGCTATTGTTCATCTGTATTGTGAGAACGAGCTGGACTTGTTCAAGCCAGTGAAAGAGATGTCTTCCCCCGGGGTGTGTGTGTAGTGAGGAATACCTAAATAATAAGTGTATTGCCAGGGGCCAAAAAGGTGTTATAATACTGGTTTTAGCTCCACTGCTGGGAGCTATTTTGGTTACTTATACAAACTTTTATTCAATGTCATTGCTGCCGGCCGAAGAGTTTGCAACTGCAAAGTGTTTCACATCGTTCAGGAAGATGTTTCAGACCAGGACAACAAATGCCTTTTGTAATGTGCGTCTGCTTAAGTAAAAAAAATATTTCGTAAGCAACTACAGATGGAGTGATTTCATTTTATCGTAAAAAATATATGGCCCAAAAGCATGAAGACAACTTTCCAGAATGCAACTGTGCTGCTTCAGTGTCACCTTCAAACATATGGTAACCAATGTTTACCACTCTACCACTAAACAGGATTTAGCATTTTTTGCGGTAAAATTATTTTCATCTTTGTCTATTTGGCTATTAACTGTTGTAACAATACTATTCCCAGTTGGCAGTAATACCGACCTACCTACGTGCACACCAAGAAAACACGCTTTGTCACGACTACCTTCTCATGAACGAGTCTGCATGTATTCACTCTGCCCTATTTGCCCCCTTCGTTTCCTCTCACAGGCTTTGAGTATTTTGAGGCGAGCGCCAAGGAGAATATCAACGTCCGGCAGGTCTTCGAGCGCCTGGTGGACATCATCTGTGTGAAGATGTCGGAGCGCGTTGACGTGGAGGTGCCTGCGGCCTCCGGCACCAAGACCACCAGACTGACCGACAAGCCCGCCCAGTTGCCTCAGAAGTGCTGCTGATTGTCCGTCCGTCTCTCCGTTCATCCTCCCGCTGTCACCCCCCCCGCAGCTCTAGAGAAAAATTAAAAACGTTAAAAAAAAATTGCAACATTACCATCACCTTCTCTCTGCTTAAGTCCATGTTTGTAAGCGGTCAGTAATCATACCGCAATTTATATAGCAAGTTCCAATCCCCTACCGCCTGTGCCCAAGTATCTGAGGTTGGTCCTTTCATAGCTGGAGGAGAGTAGTGGGAAGTGGACTCTGAACAAAATGTAATTTGGTTTGTTTGACCACGTGGTATAGAGGAGCTATAGGAGGTTATGAGAGTGGAAAATGAAACGGCATGTTGTGTCCTGTGTTAGAGGATGGCGAATATTTGCAGCAATCGTTGGTCGCTGGTTGGCATGCTTGTTAGCGTGGTTGCTAGCGTGGTTGCTAACAGGGTAATACGTTCTATGATTGTATTTTAGAGGTATTTGTATCATTGTCCCAGCCAACAATGGATCTATTGTGGAACAGGCTGTAGGATGACAGAGGATGGCTAGGCTATATTTGAAGGGTTGAGATGACACACATCTATTAAGCACCAATAGCTTAATAAAAATGTTCGGGTGTATGGTGAAAACCTGTAAGTTTTATGAATTACCTTGACCTTTGGGAGCCAATCCACTGATTGCGTTGATTCAATTGATATAAGCTGTTGTTATTGATGAAATGTTGTTACCGGACTCAAGTTTCAAGACCGTTTGCAAATCTGGAAAATTAGATGCACAAACCATAGGAGGACAGCAAAGTAGATTTTGTTGAGAGTGCACTTCTGGTTGGAGATGGCAGGTGATCACAGCACTGCCCCTCCGCTCAAGGTGCACACGATGAGAAACTCACACCAAAGCGGCTCACGCTCAGTTTACCTCTCGCAAGTCACCTGCCGAAAAAAAACCCCATCAGATGAGGCTGCTTCTCAGATAGCTTGTAACAGTGAGTTCCCTCTAATACAATATGCCTATAGTCTAACTAGCTGTTACTGGCCTCGCCTAGTGCTATTTGTCGCTTGAAAGACGCTTTAGGGCTACACCCACAATGCACAACTCCCAGGCAGGGCTGCAGCCACAATCATTGGAGGAGCAGGTCGGGTCCAAAAACAGGCTGCTCCTTTGTGTTTTTCACAGCATAAAGTTGTGTGTTCTAACAGGCTTCATTTAGATCAGTAGGGTTGTTATTGGGTGTCATTGTAAAGTATGTAGTAAGAAAAATGATATATTGTTATTATCGTAGTTGATTGGGTATTGCAAACAGGGAAGGCGACTCGCGGCCCAAGAGGTCAGCTGGGGCCGGATATGACTGTTAGCCCTCCCTCTCCCCCAAAAAATGGAATTCAACATCTTCACACAAAAACAACTGCAGAGAGATGCTAACCGACCACACAAACTGTCAGAACAACTGCAGTGACTTACAATGAGCGCAGAGACACACAATGACCACAAAGAGACTCTCAATGACCACCATCCCCATCTCCAGACTGCCAGAGACTCGATCCCGGACCCCAAATAAGAGCTGCAGCCCTGCTTCATGGTGGCTTACAGCTTTTGTACGGGGCGGCAAAATCCAGCGTCGTACTGAGGGTGTTTTTTAGTGACGGACACATGTGAGCAGAGCACATGGTTCTCTCCTTCCCATTAAGCAAGTGTAGTCAACGTAACAGTCATGTTTGCAGTGTTTCCTACATGAGTGTGTGTATGTGTGCGTGTGTGATTTTAGCGCCCTACCTGTGTTGCATATGGTTATCATGATATTTATTGCGTGTTGAGTTGTAACGTTTCTTTGTGATTGTGTACAGTATCTTTGACGGAATATTTTGATAATGTCATGTCAGCCGGGACACAGAGCATATGTGTTTACGAAAGACAAGAAGAAAAAAATTGTGCATTAGATATTACATATTGAAGATAGAAAAAATATATATACATCCTGCCAAATGATGATATAGCTACCACAGCGCACGGTTCTGTGTGTAACTCCACATGTGTCTTCATATTGATTCAAATAAACATACAATAATATTGACATTGTCTTCATATGATTATTTTTTAAGTGAATATGTAAATGATAGATTTAGAAATGATGATGGTGTTAAGTATACATTTATTTTTTATGCTGTGTATACCATGGACAAATTATTTGGCGAGTGTAAACTTGTTGTCTTACAGTTCACTCCTCTACGAGGGAGTAGCACAAAGTGATTGTACAATATATTGTGAATGTTTGTATATTATAGATGCAATTTAGTATAATAAAAATCCCAATCTTTAAATGACAACATTTGTTTCTGTGTGGCTATTGTTTACGTGTTCTTGCATTGTGTTGAGTTTTGCTACTAGTACTTATTAATAAAGTAAAAACTTGAATAATGTTTTAAAAAGTTAACAAATAAAAACTGCCATAATATTGCACAGACCTCCACCCAACATCCACAAGGTTTTATGCATAATTGTGGTGAAGTCCATTGATGGGTCATTTACTAATGTATCATGGATGCATTATACAGCCTTTTCTCCCTTTTTTAACTTAACTTTCTCTTCATAAAAACGACTCTACTGACCTCTGTCGTCACGGAGTCGACCAATCAGATTGCTTGTCTTTCTCTGCGATGGATCCGCTCGCGACGAATGGCAGGCTTTGTTTTGGCTACCGGCTCCCTCCCCCGCAGCCAGCCGTCCGCCCTGAAACCACCGCTCAAACTGCACCCACGGAGCCGAAGCCAAAGCCTTCCGGCCGCCTTCAGCCAACGGAGACCGAGGTGAGTGTCTCCCCAGCGCACTGCCGAGCACCGCACACTGCGGCGTCGTGTTCTCACCAGGTGGGATGTTCGTTGTCTAGCTAACGTCAATGGCTCCACTACACGGTTCGTGTTTAACAGTCGCCGTTGTGTCATTCACAACAACGGGATTAGCAAAAGCTGTTCGTTTGCTAATTAGCAACGGTCGGACGTAACGTCAGTTAACGTTACGTCCGTTCTCTAAAGCGGCAGCATTGTAGCTGACGTCATTTTTAAAGTTAGCTGAAGCCGTTAGCTTGTTAGCTTCTTATTGTTTTGTTTTTTTGTTCAATCAATTCCATGAATTGTATTAATCATGTAGCGTATATCCATGTTACTATGATATACACATGCTCACATTTAAGGAATCCCTATTAACAAGACCATTTTTGGTGGTTTCCCTATCCTTTCCTATCTATTATCGAAAATCGCTGGCAACTAATTTATAATGTAACATCTCGTTGGTCGCTAAAGAGGTGTGTCTCCTATCTGCCACAAGCGATGGTGATCTTCAACGATAATGTTTGGTGATGAGGCCTGGTTCACAGTTGGGGTTCCAGAAAATGTCAAATGTTATTGCAAAAATTTGACCTACAAAATTCTGATAATATTTTTGTGTTCCCCTGCATGTTCAGTGCTGTCAATCCACAGGGTCGCTGTCATAATGCCTCAGACCAACAAGTCAGTGAGCAGCTGCGGTGCTCAAGGTCAAGCATCTGCTCCAGACCAGGGTGAGCCGCCGCCACAGGACGCCAGGAACCACGGCGCTGATGGAGACGCAGATGGAGGAGTCGATGTGGAAGAACAGGGAGACGCAGAGATCGTAAGATCACCCAGTGACCCAAAGAAGTACAGGTGGGAGAGTGAAAAGGGTCTGGTTTAAATGTCAGACATTCTTATTATAGATAGATTATAGATTTATATTTTTTAGGGGTAAAATATGACCGCTCTAACAGAGCACTGCTTTCCACTACCGTGTTGTACAACTCTCATGGTAATGCACAACCTTTTGCATCTAAACAAGTCTGGACCTGGTTCACAGTGCGTAGCAAAATACAACTGTACCAATTTCTATTACCCAAAATAAAAAAGACAACCACTGCTTTTACTTTTATGGAGTACAAAGCAAAGTGTGGATGAACTGACATAAACTGTTAACTGATGTCTCATTTTCACAGACCATTTTATTACCTTTGTATAAGCCCTGTGAAGAAATGAGTATCAAATAGATTTTAAAGAAATGACGGTAAACAATTTGATTTGTCTGAAAATAATGTATTCTCAAATGCAGATTATTTTTAATGATTTTGGTTCCTAAAGCATTTAAAAATAAATGTTTTGTTTCCTAAAATCTTTATGCATGTTAGTAGCGCTTTAATCAGTGAATATTAGCATGTTTGAAAGACTTGTGTGAATTAATGTAATAAAATATGTAGTAACTGAACTACAAGTGTGAAAGTCCTGATCTAGAAGACAAAGTGGGCTACGGTGTTTGAACGTTACTGTCCCGCTCTCTGCAGATACATTGAGCTGAGTAACGGCCTGCGAGCGCTCCTCATCTCCGACTTCAGCAGGACGGACGGGAAGGGAGGCAGTGAGAACGGAGAGGACCAAGGGGAGAACCTTGGGAGGCAGGATGAGGATGGAGAGGAGGAAAGAGAGGAAGAAGGGGATTCTGGTGAGGGCTCGGAGGAGGAAGAGGAGGAGAACAAAGAGGAAGAGCAGGACAGCGACTTTGATGAGCTGGACGAGGATATCGCAGAGAAGAAGAAGAAAGGGAACTCTGAGAAACAGGTGGATAAAGTAAAGATACACAATCAAAAGTAATGCATCAGGTGTGTTGGCGTGATAAGGCTTAGTTTTCGTCTTATGAATGTAATTAACACACATGTATGTATGTATGTATCTATGTCAGTCAGTTTACTACTGATGCCTCTATATGAAAGTTTAAATGTGTTTCCAGGCAGCAGCTGCTCTGTGCATCAGCGTGGGGAGCTTCAGTGACCCTGAGGACCTGCCCGGCCTCGCCCACTTCCTGGAGCACAGTGAGTCCATCTTCCAATGCTTGATTTGGATTGACAGCTTCTTACTTCCTATTTCAGTTTATGGTTTTTGTTTGAATTTGAATGCAGAAGATCTTACCAGATAAATTTATGTTATGTCTTTCTGGCTATTAATCTTTTTCTGATTTCTTTTTTGACTTTTCCGTTGCTCCGCTGATGTCCAGTGGTGTTTATGGGCAGTGAGAAATACCCAGCAGAGAATGGCTTCGACGCCTTCCTGAAGAAGCACGGTGGCAGCGACAACGCCTCCACCGATTGCGAAAGAACCATTTTTCAGTTCGACGTGCAGAAGAAGTATTTCAGAGAAGCGCTCGACCGGTGAGGCTGGATTTGACGCCGATGACCACAAACGTTGATGTTTGATCATACAAGGCAAAAATGCATCACAATAGTTCAAAAGCTGTGGCATAGATCCAGCAGGCCCAGAAGGGGATTAATGGTGACGCATAGGCCGTGTTGTTTTAGGAGCGCCACTTGGTAAATGCGAATACGTCAGGTGAGGAGACCCATGCAGTTTGTTCTGCAGGTGAATTCCTCAGATTGAATCAAAGATTTCTGCATAAGCAGCCAAAATGTTGCTTCTGCGGGACAACATTTGTAACCTGTTTCTTTGCAAACACGGCTGAATGTTTTCAATAACATAAGATAATCCTTTATTAGTCCTGCAGCGGGGAATCATTTACGGCATTTGCAGTAGAGACATGGTAAATGTTGTAAAAACAACATTTACCATGTCGGGCTGCAGCTGATTATTATTTGACTCAACTAGTAATCCCTTTGTTAATTTTTTAATTGAACGTGAAATGTCATAATCTGTGAAAAAAAGAGCACAATCCCAGAGTCTCTCTCTCTCCCCATTATGTTTATGTTCCAGGTGGGCTCAGTTCTTCATCTGTCCTCTGATGATAGAAGATGCCATTGATCGAGAGGTGGAGGCTGTGGACAGCGGTGAGTGATACAAATTACAAATAGTCAATCAGATACTCTCAACATCTTGAAACTGCCCCAAAATTTTTCTCCCCGATTTCTGAAGCCAGGTCCGAACCAACCAGCTGACTTTTTTTTTCCCGCTCTTAACATTGTCTTTCTTCTTTCTTTCTCTTTTCTTATTCCCTGTTCAGAGTACCAGTTGGCGCGGCCGTCGGACTCGCATCGTAAGGAGATGCTGTTTGGCAGTTTGGCTAAAGCGGGACACCCTATGGGCAAATTTTGCTGGGGTAAGAACAACAGCACTCAATCCTTGTGCCTTTTCCACCGAATCGCCACGACTTCTTCTGCTATTTCAATAATGAAAAAAGCTCGGTTAAATGTTCTTGAATACAAGTATTTGAAAGACATCAAATATCAACTCACTACCGAACATTTGTCCCTGTCAGGTAACGCTCAGACATTAAAGCACGACCCTAAAGAGAAGCAGATCAACACCTACCAGCGGCTCAGACACTTCTGGAAGAGATATTACTCGGCTCATTACATGACGCTCACTGTTCAGTCCAAAGGTACTTCCGCAAACTCTTCTTCACTTGTTTACTGATTTAGCAAATTGTTTGAGTATTAAAAGACTGAAAGCCCTCAGCTGGCCCATCGGGCCGCAGTGCTCGGGGCCGGTTGATTTGGGCTGCTGGCGTTCAACAAAATGAGCTCAAGTTGTGTGTCTGATCAGAGACGCTGGACACTCTGGAGCAGTGGGTAAAAGAGATCTTCATCAAAGTTCCCAACAAGTAAGAGATATTCTCCACATCAATACATGAATCACAATAAAAGATGACATGATCAATAATGACAGTAACACAAAGACTGAATGAAACGGGTTTGGTTTGTGACATCTTTTTTTGGGGGGGGGGTTTAGCGGTGAACCTCGAGTGGACTTCTCTCACCTGCTGCAGCCGTTTGACACGCCAGCCTTCAACAAACTCTACAAAGGTCAGATAGTAGTGCTAATAGTAGTGCTAGGATATTTTTAGTATTTTCTACATTGCATCAATAATGTCAATAATTGATTAAATCTAACGATCAACGATGCACGCGTGAAAATAAATGTGTATTGCAGTCATTCCTGTAAGGAAGGTGCATGCTCTGACCATCAGCTGGGCCGTACCACCGCAGGGGAAACACTACAGGTGAGTCAGCCTCGATGTACAGACGAGTCAAGCTTTGGCCTTCACAGAATACTCTTCTGAAGTCTGTTATTGTTGGCAGAGTGAAGCCTCTTCATTACATCTCCTGGCTGATTGGACACGAAGGCACCGGCAGCATCCTCTCGCTGCTCAGGAAGAAGTGAGTTGTGAGGAAATGCACTGATTGTAAACCTGGCAGTAAATGTTAAATTAGTGCAAAGGAATTTGTATGTGTGTGTTTTAGGTGCTGGGCTCTGGCTCTGTTTGGAGGAAACAGTGAAACAGGTTTTGACCAGAACACTACCTACTCGATCTTCTCCATCTCAATCACCCTTACTAACCAGGGCTACCAGAACTTCTACCAGGTCAACACACACACACACACACACACACACACACACACACACACACAGGGCCATGTTTGTCCGTCTTCTGAGGACTCTACACCTTAAACGTGCTCATCTTCAAACCATCTTGTGATGCAGTGAGGACAAGCCAATATACACTAGTATAAACCTCAAATTGGTCCTCATGAAGACACACAAACACTTAAAGGGGATTTGACAGTTGATTTCACTCTTTTTATGGGGATACGCAGAGAATACATCCATGTCAGTAAATAAATGTATTTGTGTGGGTGGTGGGGTACGAGAAGCTCTGAGGCTTTAATTCTGAGGCACCTAAACGGTTTATAGTCACCAAAAGCAGAAGATGGTTATTTTTTTTTGCTTCATGTTGTGTCTCTGTGCAGGTGGTCGATTTTGTGTTCCAGTACTTGAAAATGCTACAGACTCTCGGCCCCCAGCAGAGGTCAGGCTCTTCTCAAACACACTTATTTGGGGGTACTATGACGCACTGTAGTAACCATTTGCCCCCTTTTTCCTATAAGCACATGTGTAAAAACACAAATTGACTTTTTTCGCAGTTGTAAATGTTGATTTTTTTAATCCCCGACGTGAAAAAGGACACTAAATTCATGAAACAATCTCTTAAATTATCATTATTTAACATAAAACATTGGTGCTCCCTTCCACTTCAAATGGGAAGTCTTACGTGTTACAAGACATACAATCAGAAATTGTCTCTATTATATACAGAGACAATTTCTGACTATATTATGTGCATATAAACAGATTGTTATTTGTGCTTGTTGCTTGCTTTTGTCTTGTAGCTCCATATGTTTCATATTTTCTTTTTCAGGATCTATGAGGAAATTCAGAAGATTGAGGCCAACGAGTTCCACTATCAGGAGCAGGTGATGTCTACAACTATGGTTATGTCAGAAGTTAAATTTACGTATTTATTTATGAAGGCAACAAAGGAATGAATATTCATTAAGAGATGGATGTCTCTGATCAAAGTAAATATGGGATTCATATTGTGATGCTGTCTCATCTGCTGTTTGCACCGACAGACGGATCCCATTGAGTTTGTGGAGAACATCTGTGAGAACATGCAGCTGTTTCCCAAAGAGGACTTCCTGACCGGAGACCTGCTCATGTTTGAGTTTGACCCGGAGGTAACCACGACCAGCGCTAGTCCGCAGGACCCAGATCTGATCCCTAATCAGTCCAGAGAATCTCACTTCACACAGAAATGTAAATTTAGCTCAAATATAAGCAGAAGGGAACAATAATAAAGCTCATAGATTGCTACATGCTTACCAGGTTCAGGGCAAGGCAAATGTATTGGTATAGCACATTTGAACAGGCAATTCAAAATTCTTCACATAAAACCAATAAAGAATAATGGAAATTTAAAAACAATTAGAACAATAAAGAACAAACAGACATTGAGGATAATAAACAAGCTTCAAATAGAAAACAAGTTGCAGCGTTAAAAAGCAACCACTTTATCCTTGAATCTGGTTTAATTAAAGGGAGCAGCAAACAGAAAAGTCTTCACTGTTATTTTGAAGCTGCTGAGTCTCAGCACACCTGAGGGAAACATGTTGCTTCTGACTGGGAACAGAAAGGAGACGCGTCCCAGACGAGCTGTGAAGCTGAGCGTGACTTTCAATTATTCGTCCTCAAAACAATTATGTATGGGATTATAGTCCCCAGGCGAATAGTTATGTATTTGTAGATAGTGTAATTTGCTACGGACACAAAGTATCTGCTGTGCCAGAGTCCCAGCCGGATCTCTAGTCTGTCCAGTAGTCTGTCATAATGGAGCGTGGGGATGATGTTGAAAACCGTAACAGCAGGTTCAGTCTGTGGTGCTGTGGAAAGCCTGACTGGAAGGCGTCAAAACAGTGGACTCTCCTTTTCAAATCTTTTACTTAAAAAGGGGAGGTTTGTTATTGGCCTCTAATGTTTTGCTGTATTCAATTCATGTTTTGTGTGTTTTTATTTGTGTTCAGGTGATCAGTGCCGCTCTGTCCCAGCTGACTCCCGGCAGAGCAAATCTGCTGCTTCTGTCGCCAGAGAACGAAGGTCAATGTCCCCTCAGAGAGAAGTGGTTCGGCACCAGCTACAACAAGGAGGGTACGACACAAACAAACCAGTGTATCGGTTGCTGCTCTTGTTTTCTGAAATCTACATCTGCTCAGTTTGTTGTTGCTACAAACTGTTTACATTTACTTGTGAGTAAATCCGTGCATCCCTTATCGGTACCCGCTGATCCTACTCAAGTGGGCTGAGAGTAAATAAATACTGATAATGTCAATGCGTTTGCGTTTTGTGTATAACATAAGCATCCTAAAATGTAGGCTTGTGCATGTGTGAAACCCCCCCCAGGAAGAATGGGCTGATGGCAACGAGTGTTAAAGCTTTAGTTTTTACACTGCAACCTGAAGAATGTCGTATTGTCTTATTGTTTACTGCAGCTTATTTCCTGCTGACAACCTTTTACCTTGTAAGTGGATTTGGTCAGAATGTCCGAAGGTCTCCTCTTGCCTACTCTTTAATTGAAAGGATAATCTCTGCCAGTTAACAGAGAAAAAGAGAACTGGCATTACGTTAAACCTGGGATGCGCTTGTTTCGTCTCGTCAGACATCCTGGACGAGTGGGCTCAGCGCTGGTCGGGAGACTTCAATCTCAATCCTGAACTCCACCTTCCTGCTGAGAACAAATTCATCGGTCAGTAAAACGTCAACCATACATGATGCTACATAAATAGATACACTCAACAGTAAACCCATGATTCCAGCATCAGATTCACGTTTTTCTTCTTCTTTGTGCCGCAGCGTCAGATTTTGCCCTGAAGGAGGCGGACTGTCCGGACACAGAGTTTCCTGTCAGGATCATGACCAACGAGCGAGGCTGTATGTGGTACAAGAAGGACAACAAGTTCAAGATCCCCAAAGGTGGATGCCGGAAGCATTGATGCTTCCATGGCAATAATCACTTGTATTTGCTATCATTCACACTTTTAATCCCGGTTCAGTCAGGAAAAGCGCAGTTTATTCTCCTCATTGTTACTGTAGACCTGTCTACCATAAATGGATCATCGCCCATATATTATATTTATTAACTACATTTTTTTACCATGTATAATAATAGTTTTATCCATATTTGATGGGCGTCATTGGAAGCAGGCTGAGGTCTGAGTTTTTTTTTTTTTTTCACGCAGCATCTCTTCTGTCTTTCAGCTTACATCCGTTTCAACCTGATCTCCCCAATCATCCAGAAGAGTCCTGAGAAGTAAGAGAACGCCGATGGAGGATCGGTCCTCCTATGACACGCTGCTGTAGTGTTTACTTCTGGTGTTCCTCTTTCAGTCTGGTTCTGTTTGACATCTTTGTGAACATCTTGGCTCACAACCTGGCCGAGCCGGCCTACGAGGCCGACGTGGCTCAGCTGGAGTACAGGATAGTGGCCGGGGAGCACGGGCTGGTGATCCGACTGAAGGGCTTCAACCACAAGCTGCCGGTGAGGAGACGCACTGTGCACACCACGTATTTCTATCAAACGCTGATGGAGACAGTCGGAGACCAGCTGGAGAACACAGGAGCATTTAGCAAATGAGCAGCTAGATATTTCCCTCAGTGGAAGTGAATATTGCACTTTCATTCATCTGGTGCACACAGACACCCCTCCAAAGAGAGCTACTTAAAATGAATAAGTCAACACTGGTTATTAAATTAAAATTCTTGAATTAAAAGTCTAAAATGACCCGCAGACCTTTTATATGAAGTTATTGGACGTTTTAGATATTTCCTCTAACTACATCATGGGCCCGAAAGGGAAAGAAAGCAAAAGAGTCACAACTTGGCACACAAATCTTAAAAGATGTCGAGGAAACCTCTGAAGCTAACACGGCTACGGCTGAATATGTGTATGGGATCAGAATCGTATTTCAGTGTACTTCCTTGTGTTTTTCAGCTCTTGTTGAAACTGATCGTGGATCATCTTGCAGACTTCCGCGCTGAGCCGGGCGTCTTCAACATGTTCTCTGAGCAGCTGAAGAAAACCTACTTCAACATCCTCATCAAACCTGAGAGACTGGGCAAGTATGTCAGACTAAAATAAAAACCCCATCTAGGTTCATTGGTATGATTCGTTTCCCTCACTTCGTATTTACGTTCTCTACCATGTGTAGAGAACGTAACAGCGAGCGCTCGGAGGCCGTTACTTTCCCATTTACAGACATGTTTTATTAACACGTTTCCTGTTTGCTCGATGTTCAAGTGGACTACAAGTAGAACCTTTTGAGTATGAATCCTTCTTGTTTCCTGTTTACCTCGTGACATTTCGTTACTGCGTTATGTCGTAAATAGATGCTCTACAGGGCATTCGAATGAAACAGTTTTAGTGGACAGAAGCTCCTAATTTCCTAATGAGGCAGTTTAATTCAACATTTGGTAGCTTTGCCTAAAATATATATCAGTCAAAATGAACTTTATTGTAAATTGTATCTGAATAAGTTTTAGTTTTGTACTTTTACAAATGGCGCGACGTAACAAACTCCAGAGAGGCTCCCCGAGAAGCAGCCGTCTCTCTTAAGAAGTTCACTGGCTTGCTTCCCTGTGCAGAGACGTCCGTCTGCTGATCCTGGAGCACTGCCGCTGGTCCGTCGTTCAGAAGTATCAGGCCGTCATGAAGGGTCTGACCGTCCACGACCTCATGACCTTTGCCACGCGGCTGAAGGCGGAGCTGTACGTGGAGGGCCTGGTGCAGGGGAACTTCACCAGCACGGTGAGTCCCACATCTGTGACGTAGATCGAAAGTGCTGAACCAGACACCTCCATCTATCATTAGGAATCTGAAAAGATCAGTTCCCCCAACAGACGCCTCCCTCTAGAATACCCTGGAAGATGTGTGTGCGTGTGCGTGTGTGCGTGTGCGCGTGCGCATCGGGGCGGAACCGTAGAGGTGCAACGACGATGTGTCTGCACAGGTAAACAACCTTGGATATATAGTTTGTCTAATAAGGGAACACGGCCCAGACCTGTTCTATTGGAAAGACCTCAAATGACGTCTGTTGAGTTCTGGCACCTCATTCAAATTCACCCCCCTCCCAATGTGATGGTAGTGGAAACACTGCAGGTTGATTGTAATGATCAGAGGTTTCTCGTATCTCTGTATAATCTAAATAACAGGTAAATGGTTATTTAACAAATGTTAACAAATCTCAGAGCAATGTAACTTGTTTTTGTGTTAAACCCACAGATATTTACTTTATCTTCAGTATGATGCACGGATCGTTTCTATATCCACTTGTTTCACTATAGAAATGAGCTGTTGAGTTAAACATGTAACCGCGCACATTATTCCCTCAAACAGGAGTCCAGAGAGTTTCTGCAGTATTTTATTGAGTGAGTATTCCGCTTCATTTCTTTATTGAGGTTTCACTCAAAAGTCAAATCATCTGAATGTCTACATTACTTTCTGAACTGCATGTGACTTGTATGTTTACTGCTATTAGTAGTGTTGAACTGTAATGTATAGTTTCTGAAATGTTGTGGGGAAGAACACTGAAAGTAGTTTTTTTAAATTATTTTCCAGAATAAAAAATGTAAAAATGAAGCAGCAGCATCGCTGCCGAGGGAGGACAGCGCAGAGCGACACGATGTGAACAGAGAAGCTGTGACTGACGTCATTCTCTCTCTGCAGGAAGCTGCAGTTCCAGTGTCTGTCAGCAGAGGTGCCCGTGTTGTTCCGGGTGGTGGAGCTCCCTAAGAAACATCATCTCTGTAAAGTTAAATCTCTAAACAAAGGAGACGCCAACTCTGAGGTCACCGTGTACTATCAGGTAGGAGCAGCAGGTCACGTCTCGCGCTTTCTGGGGCACTTTTGTTTGCCATCTTTTATTTTGTTGAAGGCTCAGTTTACAAAATGATGTCCTAATTTAAAAAAGAATGCGACAGTCGTTAGTGGCTGATACTTGCAAGTGCAACCCGATATCTCAGGGACGTGCTCACAATATGATGTTCATTCAAGTGTTATTAGTTCACATTGTGTTCTAAACTAAGAAGTACTAGAATATTACAATTATACGAGGAGCATAATTAGCATTTTCCTTCATTTTTAATAATCATAATAAGTACTTTTTCCTGATTGAACGTGTTTGCTTTAACTTGAGTAACATTTTACAGTGTTAATCTGAATTCTTCCCCCACCACTAATGTCTATCTGGATTGCGGTGCAGTCGGGGCTGAAGAACCTCAGAGAACACGCGCTGATGGAGCTGATGGTGGTGAGTCTGGACACCTTCACTGTCATCTCACCGACACTCGTGACAAAGAACAAAGCTTCTGCAAAAGAATGTTTTTGTATGAATCCTGATTGAAGAAACTCCCGACTCTCCATCAAAATACCTGATTTTGTGGATTTAACGCCTTCTTTTACTGTAAATCCGCCACGTGTTTGTTGTTGTATATTAGACCATAACGGGGAAAACGCTATGTTCAGCTGACGTATTTTTTTTTAAATATCAAGACTTGACTTGGAGTACTAACCAGAGCACAGCACTACTGGAACTATTAGGTATTTCCTGTGACGAATCACTCGCCCCCGTACCTTCTGCTGGAGAATCATGCCGTGTGAATGGCCTCTCGCTCCATAAGCGCTGCTAAAATGTGACGGTTAGATCGGCGGTGGAGCGGCGCCTCTTTTTGTGGCCGTCGGCAGGCGCGTGACGTGTGTCTGCTCCCACAGATGCACATGGAGGAGCCCTGCTTTGACTTCCTCAGGACGAAGGAGACGCTGGGGTCAGTGGCAGTCGTTTCCTCCGAGTGCACCGATCACGTGCACGCTCATCCGTCTAATCCCCAAACCTCGCGATCCACAGGTACCAGGTGTACCCCACCTGCAGAAACACCTCGGGGGTGCTGGGCTTCTCCGTCACCGTGGAAACGCAGGCGACCAAGTTCAGGTGAGTTGCCCTTTCTCCACGGCCCGGAAGTAAATAAAGACTCAACAGACGGGGCGTCCCAACACGCCTCTGGCTCCTTGACGGCGTCTGCCTGACCCCTGTGTGAAATCCCTCCTCTTCCTCCCTCTCGCCCCGCTTGTCCTGGCAGCACGGAGCTGGTGGAGGCCAAGATCGAGGAGTTCCTGGTCAGCTTCGGGGAGCGTCTGTCCGGTCTGAGCGAGGAGGCCTTCGGGACGCAGGTGACGGCCCTCATCAAGCTGAAGGAGTGCGAGGACGCTCACCTGGGAGAGGAAGTGGACCGCAACTGGTTCGAGGTCGTCACCCAGCAGTACGTCTTCAAGAGGCTCAACAAGGAGGTGAGCTCCCTCCCTCCTTCTCTGAAAGAAGGAGAAAGGAGGAGACGCAGCCGCCCAATGAGAAATGTAGAATTTAGCCAATGCTATTGTATTCAGAAAGAATTTTTAAAATGTTAAATACCCTCCTTCAGTCATGATACTGAAATGTCCGTTCCCTTAACATTCTTTGTCAATAGGTTTGAAATCTGTCAAGTTGGTTAATTAAGGTTATGGAAGTTTACATTATTACTTACTACCAATAAGGAGTATTTTAATTATAGTTTTAAACACATTAACCACTTCTCTAAACATGTGATATGCGATGCTCAACCATTTTTAATTGGCTGATCTTTATTCAAGAGCTGGTTTTGATGGTTTTCATCACTAAACATTTGTGCGATACGATAGCTGCACTATTTCATCTGCATGGAAACATCAGGAAGCCACAGCTTCCTCTGAGGCCTCGATTAGCAACACGCCTTGGCGTGTGCCATCGTAGCGTTGATTAAACACGGCTATGTAAAGTAGCCAGAGCGCCTCCACATTTCACTTTTTTCCCCAACTGCGGGCACGGGGAAGCCCCGCCTCCTGTCAGTCAATGCGTGCGCTCTGATCGCGCTTGTTCTTGACTTGTTACTCTGAACATCAGCAGTGAAACTATTACACACTTTGACGATTACACTTAAAAAGAGAACGGATCAGATTGAAGAACTTTTGTCGTGTTGTGGAGGAAAATACGGGACAAACGCGTCCGCGATGAAAAGCAGCAGTGTCCATGCACGGGGCAATAAAGTCTATGATAAACAAATAAACAAATCAATAAATAGACGTGACTCTCTAGGTCGTCTTTGACAAAAAACACGTTACTCCACCTGTTGTCCTGGAGGTGAATTGCTCTGCAACACACGCAAGACTTTTAGAAGCATGGATTGAAACGAGTGCGTCGACGCGACGGTGCGTAAAGACGCAGAAGCAGAAACATGCGCCGGCCTTAACCCGTCGTCTCTGTTGCAGATTGAGGCTCTGAAGCAGTTTTCTCAGGAGGAGCTGCTCTCCTGGTTCCTGCAGCACAGGAACGCCGACAGCAGGAAGCTCAGTGTCCATGTAAGCGGTTTCCTTGTCTTGTCTAAGAAATGCTCAGAAGGAATTCAATTTAAACCCGGTTTTTAGTCGGTGGGCTGAACGGGCCAAACGCTGCGAGCCCTTTGAAGCATAAACATTAAGGCGGTGGCTTCCAATCAAACACTCCCCTCGTCTCTGTTAGGTGGTGGGCTTCGGGGTGGAGGAGAACGACGACCCTCCAGAGCCGCGCGCCACCGACAACCCCGAGGACCCGCCCTCCTCGTCCTACGGGGAAGTGCGCGAGCTGACCTTCCTGCCGGCCTCCTCGCCGCTGCTCCAGGACACGGCTCTCATCACCGACATCAGAGCGTTCACCTCCTCCCTCCCGCTCCACCCGCACCACAAAATCCTCAGCTAGGCCCGCCTCGCCAGAGACCGGGGGGGCGGAGCTAAAGACCTCCCCGCGTTAGTACTAATAGAAACAGTTAAGTAACCATGTTAACAGCTTGCATCGGTGTTTGAACAAAGAGGCGGCTTCTAGCACGGACATTCCACATGCGTTTGATGAAACAAAGGAAATAAAACACTGGAATCTCCTGCCTTTGGGACGGGGAACTGTCAGTTAAAGCATAACTTTTTTTACGTAGCATAAACAGGCACGTAAGGAGCTGAGTTGTTACTTTGTGTTACTTTGTGCGCTGGTTCCCCGGTGGCGGCAGTGCGATGTCTCAGGGTTCAAACATCGAATTATGGCAGAATTATCATTTAATGTCACTAGAGCCAGTATCACTGTATTATGAGTTTACATTTGTGTTCATACTTTTAATAATGGATGATGTCAAAGAAATAAATGTGTGGACTGTATCGTCTTGTCTCTCAGAAGGTCGTTGGTTCGAGGAGACGGTGCCATCTGAATTATTTTAATTCATTCAGTCATGAACTGCATTCTTATTAAAACTAACCACAATGGGATGTTTAAGAGTTTTGTTTCATTGCTGCGTCCAGTTTGTGGTGAAGCCGCAGGACTTTGTCCTGCTCCGACGGGACGGATCAGGACAAACCTCTCGGGGAGGATCTCAACTAATCAGAGACGTAAAGTTCACAAAAGTAAAAACGTACAGT